>NC_091332.1:30877170-30957170 GCF_038502225.1 Cherax quadricarinatus
GTAGTATGGGAGTTTAGTGACTTTTGTGGAGGATCTGCAGATGGTTCCTACTTAGTGTCGTTATATTATCTCCTTGTTCCTGATTCTGTGTTACTGTTGTTTGTTATATTGCTATTTGGCTTATCAGTCGTTTTATTGCTCAAGCAAGCTGTTCTGATTGAGGACTTTTAGTCAGTCACTGGTTAAGTCTAGTCGAGTCTTAAGACATAGCATACTACTTAGAGCACTTACACACACACAAACTTACTTGTATATATTTGTATTATGTTATTAAATGCTAACAATGTACCAGACGGTATTTAAAAGCCATAAAGATGTGATATATGCCTTCAGCACAATACTACTGTACACCAGAGAAGTGATTATTTTGTTTATTTTGAATTACTTTCATAATATACGCCTAGACAACCCTTTTAGTAATAAACTTATTAAATGTTAATTTCTTTAGTTAGTAGCCTACCAGTTGTGATCCTGAAGCACTATTGAATCTTATTGAATTCTACTGGATAATTGGACCAGGATACCAGTAGCAGCAGCAGCAGCAGCAGCAGCAGTAGCAGTAGCAGCAACTACAGCAGTAGCAGCAGCAGCAGCAGCAGCAGCAGCAGCAGCAGCAGCAGCAGCAGCAGCAGCAGCAGCAGCAGCAGCAGTAACAGCAGCAGCAGCAGCAGCAGCAGCAGTAGCAGCAGTAGCAGTAACAGCAACTACAGCAGCAGCAGCAGCAGCAGCAGCAGTAGCAGCAGTAGCAGTAGCAGCAACTACAGCAGTAGCAGCAGCAGCAGCAGCAGCAGCAGCAGTAGCAGTAGCAGCAACTACAGCAGTAGCAGCAGCAGCAGCAGTAGCAGTAGCAGCAACTACAGCAGTAGCAGCAGCAGCAGCAGCAGCAGTAACAGTAGCAGCAGCAGCAGCAGTAGCAGCAGCAAGCGCTGCCTCAACATTTACAGTAAAATAACCCACAATACCAGTGATGTGCCGAAGTATCGGTATCAGTTTGAGTACCGGCGGGTATAGTCCCTAATGATAATTAATGGTAATTAATGCAAATTATTTGAAGGTTAATGGACATGAATAATGAAAACAGCAAATTAGATAATGTAACAGCTAAGTGGGCTTAGCATTTACACAAGTAAATAGACACACCACTGGAATATAAACAACCAATTTAACATTCTTAAATAAAGCATCAATGGAGAATGCAACCAGTTTCTTCGTTACCAAAGATATTAACGCTAAGATACAGTAAAGCATCACAGTGGTGGTATACAAGCAACAGGTACTGCTGGTGACGGTACCAAGGCATAGTGTGGGTATACAAGCAACCGGTACTGCTGGTGACGGTACCAAGGGATAGTGTGGGTATACAAGCAACCGGTACTGCTGGTGACGGTACCAAGGGATAGTGTGGGTATACAAGCAACAGGTACTGCTGGTGACGGTACCAAGGGATAGTGTGGGTATACAAACAACAGGTACTGGTAGTGACGGTACCAAGGGATAGTGTGGGTATACAAACAACAGGTATTGCTGGTGAGGGTACCAAGGTATAGTGTGGGTATACAAGCAACAGGTACTGCTGGTGACGGTACCAAGGGATAGTGTGGGTATACAAACAACAGGTATTGCTGGTGACGGTACCAAGGGATAGTGTGGGTATACAAACAACAGGTACTGGTAGTGACGGTACCAAGGCATAGTGTGGGTATACAAGCAACAGGTACTGCTGGTGACGGTACCAAGGCATAGTGTGGGTATACAAGCAACAGGTACTGCTGGTGACGGTACCAAGGCATAGTGTGGGTATACAAGCAACAGGTACTGCTGGTGACGGTACCAAGGGATAGTGTGGGTATACAAACAACAGGTACTGGTAGTGACGGTACCAAGGGATAGTGTGGGTATACAAACATCAGGTACTGCTAGTGACGGCAACAACAACAAAGGATAGTGTAGGTATGTATACAACACGTACTGCTTGTGCGTGAAGCAAGAGACGGCTATAGCCGGATTAACATTTTGTAGGCCCCTGGGCTACATGTACTGTGAGGCCCCTGAGCTACAGGTACTGTGAGGCACTTGGGCTACAGGTACTGTGAGGCCCCTATGCTACAGGTAATGTGAGGCCCCTGTGCTACAGGTACTGTGAGGCCCCTGAGCTACAGGTAATGTGAGGCCCCTGGGCTACTGGTACTGTGAGGCACTTGGGCTACAGGTACTGTGAGGCCCCTATGCTACAGGTAATGTGAGGCCTCTGTGCTACAGGTACTGTGAGGCCCCTGAGCTACAGGTAATGTGAGGCCCCTGGGCTACTGGTACTGTGAGGCCAATGGGCTACAGGTACTGTGAGGCCCCTGGGCTACAGGTACTGTGAGGCCCCTGGGCTACAGGTAATGTGAGGCCCCTGGGCTACTAGTACTGTGAGGCCAATGGGCTACAGGTACTGTGAGACCCCTGGGCTACAGGTAATGTGAGACCCCTGAGTTACAGGTACTATGAGGCCCCTGGGCAACGGACACTGTGAGGCCCCTGGGTTACAGGTGCTGTGAGGCCCCTGGCCTAGAGGCACTGTGAGGCCCCTGGCCTAGAGGCACTGTGAGGCCCCTGGCCTAGAGGCACTGTGAGGCCCGTGAGTTACAGGTACTGTGAGACCACTGGGCTGTAGGTACTGTGAGGCCCCTGAGCTACAGGTACTCTGAGGCCCCTGGGCTACAGGTACTCTTAGGCCCCTGGGAAACGAGTACTGTGAGGCCCCTGGGCTACAGGTACTGTGAGGCCCCTGGCTACAGGTACTGTGAGGCCACTGGGCAACAGGTTCTGTGAGGCTCCTGAGCTACAGGTACTGTGAGGCTCTTGGGCTACAGGTACTGTGAGGCCCCTGGCTACAGGTACTCTGAGGCCCCTTGGCTACAGGTACTGTGAGGTTCCTGGGCTACAGTTACTGCGAGGCCCCTGGGCTACAGATTATGTGAGGCCCCTGGGCTACAGGTACTGTGAGGCCTCTGGGCTACTGGTACTGTGAGAACCCTGGGCAACAGGTACTGTAGGGCACCTGTGCTACAGGTAATGTGAGGCTACTGGGCATCAGGCACTGTGAGGCCCCTGGGTTACAGGTACTGTGAGACCCCTGGGCTGCAGGTACTGTGAGGCCTTTGAGCTACAGATATTGTGAGGCCCCTGGGCTACAGGTACTGTGAGGCCTCTTGGCTACAGGTAATGTGAGGCCCTTGAGCTACAGTTACTCTGAGGCCCCTGGGCAACAGATACTGTGAGGCTTCTGAGCTACAGGTACACTGAGGTCTCTGGGCTACAGGCAATGTGAGGTTCCTGAGTTACAGGTACTGTGAGGCTACTGGGCAACAGGTACTGTGAGGCTCCTGAGCTACAGGTACTGTGAGGCCCCTGGGCCACAGGTACTGTGAGGCCCCTGGCTACAGGTACTCTGAGGCCCCTTGGCTACAGGTACTGTGAGGCCTCTGTGCTCTAAGTGCTGTGAGGCCAATTGGCTACAGGTACTGTGCGGCCTCTGTGCTACAGGTACTTTGAGGCCCCTGGGCTACAGGCACTGTGAGGCCCCTGGGTTACAGGTACTGTGAGGCCCCTGGGCTCCAGGTGCTGTGAGGCCCCTGAGCTACAGGTACTGTGAGGCAGGGGCCTACAGGTACTGTGAGGCCCCTGCCTACAGGTACTCTGAAGCCCCTTGGCTACAGGTACTCTTAGGCCCCTGTGCTACAAGTCCTGTGAAGCCCCTGGGCTACAGATACTGTGAGGCCCCTGGGCTACAGGTACTGTGATTCCCCTGGGCTTCAGGTATTGTGAGGCCCTTGGGCTACTGGTTCTGTGAGGCCCCTGTGCTACAGGTCCTGTGAGGCCCTTGGGCTACAGGTACTATGAGGCCCCTCTGCTACAGGTACTGTGAGGCCCCTGGGCTACAGGTACTGTGAGATCTCTGGGCTACAGATACTGTGAGACCCCTGGGCTACTGGTACTGTGAGACCCCTGGGCTACAGGTACTGTGAGGCCCCTGTGCTACAGGTCCTGTGAGACCTCTTGGCTACAGGTTCTTTGGGGTCCCTGGGCTACAGGTACTGTGAGGCCCCTGTGCTACAGGTACTGTGAGGGCCCTGGGCTACAGGTACTGTGAGGTCCCTGGGCTACAGATACTGTGAGGCTCCTGAGCTACAGGTAATGTGAGGCCCCTGAGCTACAGGTAATGTGAGGCCCCTGGGCTACAGGTACTTTGGGGCCCCTGGACTACAGGTACTGTGAGGCCCATGTGCCACAGGTACTGTGAGGCCCCTGGACTATAGGTATTGTGAGGCCCCTGGGTTACAGGTACTGTAAGGTCCCTGGGCTACAGGTACTGTGAGGCCCCTGGGGTACAGGTAATGTGAGGCCCCTGGGCTGCAGGTACTGTGAGGCCCCTGGGCTACAGGTACTGTGAGACCCCTGGACAGTAGGTACCGTGAGGCCCCTGGGCTACAGGTACTGTGAGGTCAATGGGCTACAGGTACTGTGAGGCTCCTGGGCTACAGGCACTGTGAGGTCCCTGGGCTACTGGTACTGTCAGGCCCCTGAGCTACAGGCAATGTGAGGCCCCTGGGCTACAGGTACTGTGAGGCCCCTAGGCTACAGTTACTGTGAGGCCCCTGGGCTACAGGTACTGTGAGGCCCCTTGGCTACAGTTACTGTGAGGCCATTGGGCTACAGGTACTGTGAGGCTCCTGGGCTACAGTTACTGTGAGGCCATTGGGCTACAGGTACTGTGAGGCCCCTGGGCTACAGGTACTGTGAGGCCCCTAGGCTACAGTTACTGTGAGGCCATTGGGCTACAGTTACTGTGAGGCCCCTGGGCTACAGGTACTGTGAGGCTCCTGGGCTACAGTTACTGTGAGGCCCCCAGTGATATTTTCAGAAATAAAAAAAAATAATCAGAACAGTGAAGACTTCATCGTGTACGTGATGTAATAACGTACAATAATTATAAGCTTACAGCAATAATTGTGAACACTTTTCACTTGAGTCTCTGGAGGCGGAGGTCCCTGGACTGCAGCTCCTGAAGCCCATTCCTTAATCCGGCCCCAGAGTTGACATAGGGATTCAAGCTACTGGTATTGTATATGAACACAGATGATAAGATAAGATAAGATTTCGTTCGGATTTTTAACCCCGGAGGGTTAGCCACCCAGGATAACCCAAGAAAGTCAGTGCGTCATCGAGGACTGTCTAACTTATTTCCATTGGGGTCCTTAATCTTGTCCCCCAGGATGCCACCCACACCAGTCGACTAACACCCAGGTACCTATTTCCTGCTAGGTGAACAGGACAACAGGTGTAAGGAAACGTGTCGAATATTTCCACCCGCCGGGAATCGAACCCGGGCCCTCCGTATGTGAAGCAGGAGCTTTAGCCACCAGGCCACCGGGCCCCAAGAATAATGAAGGACACAGCCAAGTGTTCTGGAGGACACAAATAAGACTCATAGAGAATAGAACCAGGAGTTCTTTCGAAATTTCTACATGATATATCTTTTGTACAGATGGTAATCTAAAAGGACTGTAGCACCTTGCCGGAACTAAGTCAGCAAAAAGCACTCAGGAGGGCATAGCAAGTGCAAAGCAAACACAGCAAGGGTAGACTTCTTTACCCATGTATTGCTTCACTAATATTTACACAATTTACAATGTCAGAGTAAAAACACTGCAATCCAGAGCTACTCAAAGTATGAGATATTATGACCATTGCCTTTTGAAGCCTGCTACTGAATCAGGTGAGCCAGAGTAATGTCACCTTGGCTGAAGTAGCCGGTTCCCACGTGACTGGGAAGTTGAACTAGACGATAAGCAAAGCAGTGAGACCCAAGAACTGATATATCCTGAGCTGCCAGTTCACTTGTCGAGAGGGCATGCCAAGTGGTTCTGTGATGAATGTCGAATAAAATATAACATACTCGACGTTTGCCACATCCTGCTAGTGAGCGGCTCAAGGGACGGTGGATGTCGTGGCTTGGTTGGCAACTCTCTCCTCACACAATGAGGGTTCCGTGGATCGACTCCCACTATGGTTGGAAACGTTGGGTATGTTTCCTTACCTGCGCTACCTCTGCTTCCCTAGCAGTAATTAGGTACCTGGTATGGAGATATGAAGACACCCAGAAATCGAGCAGTAACTTCATTGACGGCCATCTTTAGTCCACCATTATCAAACATCCCTTGATATGGCAAATCTTGGTCAAATACTGAGTTATCTCTACAAATTTAGTGTCTATTCCTATATTTTGCAGTTCTAAGTGTCTAATAAGCAAAAAACCAAGATACCTTTGGGGGGGCTTCCTTTATGGGATAATAGATTAGTCATAGTTTAAAATGCTAAATCATGTTATTTGTTCGCAATTAATGTGTTTATACAGGGAATTCTTGTAATAAAAATTTATTGACGATTACCTAGGCATATTTCTTAATTTCTTCTTAATTCTTATTCGAGGTGTACATGCTGTTATTATGGTTATGATGGATATAATAAACTTATAGTTTAGTAGTGGTGGTGGGCATCATAAACTTCTAGTTTAGTAGTGGCGGGAGAAAACTTTTAGTTTAGTAGTGATGGTGGAGATCATAAAATTTCATCATAGCTAATAAATCTGAACTGATAATCCTAAATGTGACAGTAGTGAGCAACTCTTAGTGGCAGATTAAACTTAATGTGTTTTGTGCCAGTAGGAAACTTGAGGATCCTCGCAGCATCCAGAAGACACTAAGCTCTCAGATGAAGCATCATGTTACCACAGACTGGCATAGAGACTGATTATTAAATTAAACTCAAGTGAATGGTTTGCCATTGCCCATTAATATTAATTTATTGTATGAGGAAAATGGCATACAGAATACATTATTGGAACTCAAAGCAAAATGACACAAGCCATGTGCCATCAAATTCAACAAAACTAAGATTACTAGAGAAGAGAGAGGAAAACTGTCCTTGATTCTCCTGCTCAGACTTCAGCCTCCAAGAAATTCACAAGGCAAAGTGCTCAGTCTGCACACAATGATGCCTTAACGTCAAAGAACATATGTTTCTATAGTGAGGCAAAGTCAGCAAACCCTTTACATGATGCTTCTACATTTGGGTCTAGACGGGCGGGTATGGAAATGTTACTGGAGGTGATGCTGGTAAAGCTAAGTGGTGGATATATGTGGTGACCACTGATGCTGTTTATCATGCAAGACGATTAAAAAAAAAGGTGCAGGAATACACAGACTGGACAGATTATGTCTATCTGCCTAGGTTTGAAACTACGTGTAAGGACTTGGAATTGAGATATCCATAAACTACTCCTCTCAGTTTCGCACTCTCGCGCCA
Source organism: Cherax quadricarinatus (assembly GCF_038502225.1). Taxonomy (NCBI): domain Eukaryota; kingdom Metazoa; phylum Arthropoda; class Malacostraca; order Decapoda; family Parastacidae; genus Cherax; species Cherax quadricarinatus. The sequence goes on from NC_091332.1 coordinate 30,884,524, forward strand.
TGCATGTGAAGGCTACGATTGTGAACATTTACTCTTGCCCCTATAATCAAAGGAAAAGTTTGTTCATCACTGCAGACGTGAATAACATCGACCACAACTGTTCCTCACCTGCTGCATATGCATTCTTCCATGAACGGTGAACTCCTTTTTCCAGCAGCCAAAGAATGACGTAGGCTGAGCAGGCTGTAAAAATATTCCGATAGAGCTGACTGAGGGCAAAAGGATTAGACATTTAGCAGAATTCTAGCCACCACAGAAGAAGGAAGATATTCAAGTACCAAAAGTAGACGGATCAAACAAAGGCTTTATCAGATAATTATGGATAGGTTTAACCCAATGAAACAACTGACAAATTATTTTATTTTACTTACATAGACAATAAGAAATATGGAACAAGGAATGTAACTGAACAGACGACTCAGGTGAAGAATCTAATCGCTATTAAAAAAAAATAATTGAATCACTCTTAAATCTAATATCCAGTCCTAGGAGTCACAACCAAGAGTACCTAAGTACACAACCACAGGCTCCTGGGGATGAAACCAAGAACCATGAACGCCACGACCAAAAGTCCAGGAGGACAACCAAGTACTCTTAAGCACACACCAAGAATAATGAAGGACACAGCCAAGTGTTCTGAAGGACACAAATAAGACTCATAGAATAGAACCAGGAGTTCTTTCGAAATTTCTACATGATATATCTTTTGTACAAAAATGAATGAAATTTAATATGTAGAACATTTAGGGCAAACTTAAACCTAATTTAAAACTACGAGGACATTAAACGTTTTACGTATATATTATTGTACCCACGAAATGAGTGGTTTAGATCAATAACAACACTGCACTAGCCAAGGAGTCGAACCAATGTTGTTTTGGCCCGCCTCATGGAGAGCGAAAACGAGTGACACTTTAGACCACTAGGCTACACAATCCTTAATGGTGCATCCAGCCAAGCTAGATGTTGTTCCCGCCATCGAAGGACATACGTGGTGTGGACGCCTCTTAGCTGATTTCATTCTGCTCCCTGTTTGTGTACTAGCTTAACAAGCAGAGTGTTATATTATTGTACCCACGGAACGAGTGGTATTGATCAACAACAACACTGCACTAGCGGGTACAACATCTAGCTTGGTTGGATGTGCCATTGTTAAGGATTGTGTAACCTAGTGGTCTAAAGAGTCACTCGTTTTCGTTCACCATGAGGCGGACCAAAGCAGCATGGGTTCGACTCCTTGGCTAGTGCAGTGTTGTTATTTTACATATATGTATACAAAGGCATTAAAAACAAAAAAAAATATTAAGCAAATGTATATGTAAGTCGCTACAAGCTTAGCAGGAACATGTCAATAAGAAATTTTACTGGATGAAAGCTTAATCAAATAAGTTCTCTGGTATGTATATATATATATATATATATATATATATATATATATATATATATATATATATATATATATATATATATATATATATATATATATATATATTTACATTAGAAATAATTATATAATTATTAAAATTTTAAGTGAAAAGTAAAACCACATTTGCAAGAGAAAACGTTCAGGTATTGGAAATTAAGTATAAACTAGGTACTTCCATTTAATAAATGTATGGAAGAGGGTAAGGTACCTAAGGATTGACAGTGAGCATGCATAGATCCTTTGTATGAAGGTAAAGGGGAGAAAAGAGAGTGTAAAAACTATAGAGGAATAAGTCTGTTGAGTATACCAAGTAAAATGAATGGCAGAGTTATTCTGAAAGAATTAGGAGTAACACAGAGAGCAGGATCTCAGATGAGCAAGGAGGCTTCAGGAAGGATAGGGAGTGTGTAGACCAAGTTTTTACAGTGAAACATATAGCTGAACAGTATTTAGATAAGGGTAAAAAGGGTTTTGTTGAATTAATGGATTTGGAAAAGGCGTATGACAGGGTAGAAAGAGGGGCAATATGGCAGATGTTGCAAATGTTTTGAATAGGAGGTAGGTTACTGAAAGCAGTGAAGAGTTTTTATGAAGATAGTGAGGCTCAGGTTAGAGTATGTAGGAGAGAGATTATTTCTCAGTAAAAGTAGATCTTAAACAGGGATGCAAGATGTCACCATGGTAGTTCAATATATTTATAGAGTTGCAAGAGAAGTGAATGCTCGGGTGTAGGCAAAAGGTGTGGGGTTAAAAGACAAAGAATCTAACACAAAGTGGGAGTTGTCACAGTTGCTCTTCGTTGATGACACTGTGCTTTTGGGAGATTCTGAAGAGAAATTGCAGAGGTTGGTGACAGAATTTGGAAGGGTATGTTAAAGAAAAAAATTAAAAGTGAACAGAAGTGGATATGGAAGAAGTGAATGTATTCAGATATTTGGGAGTGGACGTGTCAACAGATGGCTCTATAAAAGACGAAGTGAATCATAGAATTAATGAGGGAAAAATGGTGAATGGCGCACTGAGGAGTCTGTGGAGACAAAGAACATAATTCATGGAAGTAAAGAGGAGAATGTATCAGAGTATAGTATTACTCTCATATAAGTGTCAAGCATGGGTGGTGAATGTTGCAATAAGGAGAAGGCTGGAGGCACTGGAGATGTCGTCTCTGAGGGCAACGTGCGGTGTGAATATAATGCAGAGAATCCATAGTTTGGAAATTAGGTGGTGTGGGGTTACTAAAAGTATTAATCATGAGAGCTGAGGAGGGGTTGTCGAGGTGGTTCGGATATTTAGAGTGGATGGAACAAAATAGAAAGACTAGGAGAGCATATAAATCTTAATGGAAGGAAAGCGGGGTAGGGGTCGCCCTAGGAAAGGTTGGAGGGAGGGGGTAAAGAAGGTTTCGTGTACTAGGGGCTTGAACTTCCAACAATTGTGTGTAACCATGTTAGATAGGAGCGAATGGAGACAAATGGTGTTTATGACTTGATATGCTGTTGGAGTGTGAGCAAGGTATCATTTATGAAGGGATTCAGTGAAACCGTGAAGCCTGACGAGTCCTCGAGGTGGGAAGTTGAAGGGGTGTTGATGATGAAGTTTTTGTCTGTAGTGTAGGCGCGCCTCTAGCACATTAGTGATGGAATGAATGATGATTAAAGTGTTTGTTCTTTTACGGGTCACCCTGCCTTGGTGGGAAACTGCCGATGTGTTATAAAATAATAGGATAATACCGTTTGGTAAGGGAGAGAGTTCACCTCCTGCAACACCATCTGGATAGCTTACTTGGTAAGCTGGGAGTCAAGTGGAACTCACTTTAATACGGATTTCCGACCTGCTCTGGCCTCCCACAACTGTCTGGTCAACTTCGACTGCGTCTGAGTCACAAGTGTGAATACATATTAATGAACTTTGTACTTGAGGTGTCTTCACTCCTCTGGCACTCTTTGTCACAAAACAGCTGCTGTGATCGAAGTGCATAATATTACTCTGTGTGGAAGGAACACATATGCCAACTGAGTTATGAGCATCTCTTCAACTCATTACCACCTGGGCACCAACGTCAGCCAAGAGTGTCAACAAGCGACCTTATCATCATTCACTGTCAGCACACACCTACACTCCTTCCCAGAGATACTTACACCTGTTTCGACTCTTACGTGACTCACCACACCCATACCACCACGCTATATTAGCCCTTCAGGATTAAGAATAACTGTCGTCCTAATTATAGGTCTTTTTTATTTTACTCATATTAATAAAATTGTGTTTTATTGGTATTTCGTAGAGGAACAATGTGTCAGATGTTGTATATGTATGGAATAGGTGATAGGTTACTGAAAGCAGCGAAGAGTTTTTACGAGGATAGTGAAGCTCAGGTTAGAGTATGTAGGAGAGAGGGAGATTATTTCCCAGTAAAAATAGGTATTAGACAGGGATGTGTGATATCACCATGATTGTTCAATATATTTATAGATGAAGTTGTGAAAGAAATGAATGTTCGGGTGTTGGCAAGATGTGTGAGGTTAAAAGATAAAGAATCTAACCCAAAGTGGGAGTTGTCACAGTTGCTCTTTGCAGATGACACTTTGCTTTTGGGGCATTCTGAAGAGAAGTTGCAGAGGTTGATGGATGAATCTGGGAGGGATTATAAAAGAAGTAAATTAAAAGTGAACATAGGAAAGAGTAAGGTGATGAGGATATATTATTATTATTATAATCAAAAAGAAGCGCTAAGCCACAAGGACTATACAGGATGAGGATATAAAAGAATTAGTTAATGAAAATTTGGATATCAGATTGGAGGGAGTACAGAGGAAGTGAATGTATTCAGATATTTAGGAGTGAACTTGTCAGCAGATGGGTCTGTGAAAGACGAGGTGAATCATAGAACTGATGAGGGGAAAAAGGTGAGTGGTGCACTGAGGAGTCTGTGGAGACAACGAATTTTATCCATGGAAGCAAAGAGGGGAATGTATGAGAGTATAGCTAAACCAATGCATTTATACGGGTCTGAGGCATGGGTGGTGAATATTGCAACAAGGAGAAGGCTGGAGGCAGTTCAGATGTCGTGTCTGAGGGCAATGTGTGGCGTGAATATAAGGCAGAGAATCCGTAGTTTGGAGATTAGGAGGAGGTGCGAAGGTTACTAAAAAGTATTATCCATAGGGCTGAGGAGTGGTTGTTGAGGTGGTTCGGACATGTAGAGAGGGTGGAAGGAAATAAAATGATTTTAAAATCGTATAAATCTGTAGTGGAAGGAAGGTGAGGTAGGAGTCAGCCTAGGAAAGGTTGGAGGGACGGCGTAAAGGTGGTTTGGTGTGCGAGGGGCTTGGACTTCCAGCAGGTATGCGTGAGCGTGTTAGGAGGAGAGACAAATCGTTTATAGGACTTGACTTACTTTTGGAGTGTAAGCGAGGTAACATTCATGAAGGGATTCAGGGATTTGAGTCCTGGAGATGGGAAGTACAGTGTCTGCACTCTGAAGGAGTGTTAATGTTACAGTTTTATAACTGTAGTGTAAGCACGCCTCTGACAAGACAGTGATGGAGTGAATGATGCTAAAAGTGTTTCTTCTTTTCCGGATTATCCGTCATTGGTAAGAAGCGGCCGATGTGTTAATAAAAATAAATTATCTTTTTGTTTATTAATTAAAGTTATAATAATTTTTCCTCGTAAACCATAGGTTTAATACCGGGGAATTATGTTAAAACCCTGAAAAACTGACAAATGATAAATTGATTTATATTTATATTATTGACTTACATTATTCGGGCAACGTTAAAATCAACTTACAACTATTTATAACATATAGTAACTACTGAAATATTTTGTTGGAAGCTTTAGCAAGTCAGTTAGGTTTAACACTTGTAGAGGTTATTATGAATGATTCTCAGATACTAATACTAATTTAAATATCAACATTACTGCACTAGACATATAACAAACCGAAGGCCGAAAGAATGTATAGCATCTAGAGCAAAATTTAGTGTATACAATAATTAAAATTTACTCAGTTAATTTGTAATAAAAAATCGCAATAAGTAAATACAATTCTTAAGTTTTAGCAGTGTGAGTGGTACTAGTTACTTTAATTACATTATAAATATGATGAGACAGTATATGTGTAGGGTTTTAGCATACTAACAAGCTGGGTCATATAATAAGTGAACTGTATGAGATCTCCACTTTCCTTAGCCATGACCAGAATGTTCTTGGAGTCGACGATGTAACTGTCACCGCACGTGGGCTGTAAGGGGAAAGTTATGATGAGTATAATTACCCCTAGGGGGTGTTATTCAACATATCTCAGAAACTGATTGCTGAGGTTATACTTACTGGTTTGGGCTCAAAGGCCCTCGGATCACCGTATATGGTACTATCAAATAAAACGAATTATATATCTGCTGCGCAGCCAACCTGACCAAGATAATTTTATCAGACGTACCTGGGTATTTGTAGCTGACCCGTACATCCGGATATCCGATGTCTTGATTGTAGCAGACGTGTTGAAGAATGTCACACTCTCTTCCACTCTGTCGGGAAATTCGCAACACTCATTGTTGCACACTGTTCGTCAAATATTGTCTATTGTTCACCGTCATATCACTAAAGAAGCTGATCACACTTCTCTGTATCTGCTGTGTCCGTTGAGATTCTTTTTATTAACAAAATGAGTGATCACTATTGTCTTTGTTATCAGTGTGACGCACGAGTTGTCTCGACTAAGTCTAAAAGGAATCTTCGCAGAGCCCCTCACTGGTCTGACTTGCCTTCATATAAAGGATTCGCTGACACCAGTGTTTTTTCCTTCTTTGCCAAATTTCCACCATGAAGCAAGGCAGAATGCTTGATTCCCGCTATCTGAGCATAGACGCCAGGGTGTGCTACTCTCGTTGCACATAGTTAGTGCAAGGTTCCCTTACTTTTTCTGCTGTTTGTGAGATTAATTTTCTCTCATTAACCCACATAGGTTGCAACACTGGTCAACCATGACGTGGCTTACTAGCACACGCTGGTACTACATCTCGAATCAATTAATGTGTTGATGCAGAAGACACCATTGCCCTTTCTGAGAGGAGCGGGCTCCTCAGGGCTGAAAGGGCTGAAAAGGGGCTGATATCCCCCCTCCTGGAGAAAATTTTCACCACAACGTGTGTCTAATAATATATGGGAGTTGCTGGAAAAATAAGAGAGGGAACAACTGGATGAAAATAGCTGGAGACAACTAAAAGAAACCTTTAAGGTAAAACAACATGACTTAAATAATACAATAAAGAGTCTTGAGGATAAACCAACGAGACCTTGAGTACATAGTCATGGGTTCTTGGAGTGCTAGTCGACACCTCCAAAAGTCCTGAAGGATATAACCAAGAGTCCTGGAGGACATAAATACGAGTACTTGAGGGCACAATCAAGAGCTCTGATGGACATAACCTTGAGTACTAGACACGACCAAGGGTTCCGGATGACAGTCACGAATCCTGGAGAACACAATGAAGAGACCTGGAGGAGACAAGCACAAGATCTTTTAGGATGCAACCAAGAAACCTGGAGGACGCAATCAAGTCCTGGAGGATACCATCACCAGTCTTGGAGGACAAAGTCTAATACTGGAGGAATATCAACAATGCACAATCACCAGACTTGGAGGACACATTCATCAGTCCTGGAGACACAATTAACACTCCTAGAGGGCACAGTTAACACTCTTGGAGTACACAATGAAAGAGTCATTTAGGATAAATCGAAGATCTCTAAAAGAATAATGGAAAACGCGGGCAATAATTTTGGAGTCCTGGAGGAAAAATCCACGAGTTGGTGGTGTTGTGAATAAGAATTTTTTTTAAAGAACTTCAGAATGTGGCCTGTCACCATTTATTTCTTATGCAACAAGATTTTTGGATCCGAGTTAAAGGTATTTTAGAGTCTAGGGGAAATAATTTCAACTGGGAAAGTCCATAGAATAATATTCAAATTTATTAAAGTATTTAAATACAATACTTTATCTTCTCTTTGTAGTTAATTTAACTTAATACTTTGTACAATAAATTTACCATATACATTTAGTTCAAAATCATGGAAATGTCACATTAATAAAGAAGTTTAATTATTCTTCCTGTATCTAAGTCCTCATTAATATTTACGTCTCTTTCTTAACAAGACTGTAGACTCAAAATACAAAAGGTACAAGATTTAACAAGACCTTTGAATCTGGCCGTAAAGTATCTATGGATTACTGAACTGACCAAGAATATAAATATCAAAAGAGTCTTTCAAAGCAATGAGGAACAAATTGAGTCAGCTCTAGAGTCCAATTCTCAAAACCATTCAACTGTACACCGTAAGAGCCAATATACGATCAGTTGTCAGGGCTAGAGCAGGGAGCAGACTGACTACTTGCCAGTCTGTTGACGTGTCGTCAGGTTGGATCAGCTGAGCCACGTCAGCCAGCCGGACATAAACAACTGAACAATTCACCGGATGGTTCCGAGACTTAAACTCTATGTACACAAGAAATTCTACCTAAACTTAATTGTAAAATAATAGTGATAATAGTAAAAAATAGTAATAATACCAAAATAGTGATAATAACAATATAGTGATAATAGTGATAATAATGATAATAGTGATAATAACGATAATAGCGATAATACCATGGTATTTTTCATATATTAACAGATAATAATATAACGCCGAAAGTCTCTATTTTAGCTATAAACGGGGACTTTCGCGCTATAATATTAAGTGATGAACATATTCTTTTACAATAGTTAAATAACACAGGATGACCAATTTCGAAGATATAACAGTGGAGGGTCACAATTGAGATTACAGAAAGACACAAGCAGAATTTGAAGACAGCCAACAGTCATGAAAGACACAAATTAAAGCCATATTAGATACAAACACGAATTTTGGAATATGAATCCTGGAGGACACTGTGATGGAAAACATTCCTTTGGTTAACTATGGTAGGTCGCTTCTCTGTTGAACTCGTTACTTCGAGGAACAATACTTAATTAACATTGTTCGCATCGCTGTTGGGCCGTGCGGACGCACTGTGCAGTAGCTCCTACTACAACTGGTTTCTGCGCAGTTTTCACTGTTCAGACATGGCGGAGTACACCGGCAGGAGGATAAATACAGTTTGCATTGAGCTGTTGAGGGGTTCTCTGAGCCCTGCTACTATGAACGTCGTTCTACCTGCAATTATTAGGGATTTATATGGTATCCCTAATGAGGAACTGTATGGTGTGGCCCTTAATGGGATGAAACGAGTATTTGTAAAGTTCCTGAGGAATAGCTACTACAGCAGTGTGGTGGAGGAGTATCAGGAACGGCGAATGTGTCTCAACTCGACGATGGATGTGTGCTTGCATGACGTATCTACATTCTACACGTGGGTACGAGTGAGGAATGTACCCTTCGAGGCAACGCAGTTTGGTATACAGGAAGTTTTTCGCAAGTATGGTGTCATTCATGAAGCCAGAGGTGGGGTTTGGCGGGATGGACCATATGTGGGCCTCCCGGAAGGGTCATACAATATCAAGATGACTTTAAAGACGCCTATACCTTCGTATGTAATGTTGCCAGGCACCAGAAACCAGGTATGTGTCGTATGTGGGGCAAAGGAGAACGTGTCGTCTTTGTGGCTCTTTTGACCATATAGCGGCACAATGTGCACGTAGAGTTGACCCGGGGGTGTCAGTCCCGGTGGAGGACATCCAGCAGGCGAGTGTGGTGGCGGCGGCGAAGAATGGGACTACTCTATGGAGTGAGGAGGTGGAGAAGGAGGGTGAACAGATGGGGACGTGTGTCACACTCCCGGTGGAGGAGGAAGTTCCTTCTCCAACATCTGAGGTGGTGGAGGAAGTGGTGGAGACGACACAGGAGGTGTCCTTGGAGTCAGTGCTCCAGGAATTCTTGGAGGAGGCCTTGGTAGAAGGGGACATAGATGAACGGATCAATGAAAAGCAGCAATTGCAAGGCCTGAGTGAGAAGTCGGAAGTAGTAGGGAACACTGGAAAGGATACACTTGTAGTGGCAGAGGTACACAGGGAGGATGTGCCTGAGGAAGAGGTGGCTTTGGGAGGCAGCTCTAGGAAGAGACCAGCGGGGCTGACTGAATTAGATGATGTTTTAACACCTGGGCAAAGACCAGGTAAGAAGGTTTGGGCGGAGGTGGTCCGCAATTCACCTACAGGGGGGGGGAGTACAGGGAAAATCGGGGGAGAGACAAGGGGGGGTAGGAAGTTCTATTAAAAAGAGTAATAAGGAAAGTGTAAGCAGCTTGAAGGGAAGTGTGAGCAAGCCACAGCGGCATAGGGGTAAGCCGCCTCTCCTTGACCATTCAGGTGTGTAACGATAAATGCTAATGGCTTAAAAACTGAGGTTAAAAGGGTGTGGTTGGAGTGGTTCCTTAAAAGGTACGATGTTGATGTTGGTTTCCTACAGGAGCATAACTATAAGTCAGGTAGTGAGTTGAGATTGAGAGGATATAAGTTGTTTGTGAGCATGGCAACGCTTTTAAAGGGCGGAGTGGCTGTTTTAGTAAAGGAGACCAGTCCCTTGCGAGTCATGGGGTGGGAGGAGGGGGGTGGGGGGAGGGTTGTTCGGGTGGATGGGTGGTGGGGGGAGAGTAGGGTATGTTTTGTGGGAGTTTATATGCCTGCGATTGGTAACGTAAGGATAAAATCAGATTTTGTTCGTGACGTTTTGTTATATCATCTCAGGGGTTTACCTGCCATAGCGATAATTGGAGGTGATTGGAATTGTGTGATTAGGCATGTAGACGTAGTTCCTAGGGGGGCGGGGTGTGTGTTGGGTGTTTTAAGGGATGCATTGGGTGATGTCGGGGTGGTAGATGTGGTTGGCAGGGGGGGGTATCAGGTTGAGTATACCTATGTACAGGGGAGTTATGAGGCAAGGTTGGATAGGATTTATGTGAGGCAGGGGATAGGAGTGGAGAGAGTTAGAACAGTAGACGTGGGTTTTTCAGACCACAGAGCAGTGTTGGCTGATCTTAGGGTGGATGGTATTCCGAGAATATATCAGGGCTATTGGAAATTAAATGTGAGGCTTTTACAGGAGGAGGATCAAGGTCGGTCTTTTCAGTCATGGTGGAAGGGCTTTTGGGAGGCTAGGGATGAGGAGGTGGATTTGTTAGATTGGTGGGAGTTGCAGGCAAAGGTGAAAATTGTAGAATTTTTTAGGAAGAGGGGCAGGGAAAGGGCACGTTGGAGGTTTGGATTGCAGAATTATTTAGAGGGTCAGTTGAATGATTGTTATGCGGGGGGGAGTAGGGAGGGAGGGGAAGGAGTTATGGGGGAACTTAGGAGTCGTTTAGTAGAGATGCATAATGAACGTTTTGATGCACTCAGGGTCAGGGCAGGATTGGAGGACGTACTAAAGGGTGATAAGCCAACCGGGTATGTTCTCAGAAAATTCAAGGACAGACAGTTGAGGACTACCGTGGCGCATATTGTTGTGGAGGGTGGGGAGGGTTATGTGAGGGGACAGGGTCTCACTGACACAGATTCTATTAGTAGGTATGCTGATGATTGGTTTACGGAGAAATGGAAGAGAAGGGGAGGGGTAGGTGGGATAGAAACATTTTGTGGGATTAGGGTACCGCAGGGTATGGGGAAGAGGGATAGGGAGTTGGAGGGAGGCATTACGGGGGAGGAGGTGGGGGAAGTGGTGAATGGGTTGAGTCAGGGGAAGGCACCGGGAATAGATGGGTTACCTAATGATTTTTACAAAGCGCATTGGGAGGTTCTGAGGGAGTGCCTAGTGGAGGTTCTGAATTATATGTTGAAATGGGGCAGAATGGCGCAAACACAGAGAACTGGGGTCGTTGTCTTGGTGCCAAAGAAGGGAGGAGAGGAGAAGGGTTTGGGAGATTATCGTCCGTTGTCGTTAATGTGTACGGATTACAAAATTTTTGCGAAGGTATTGGGGAACAGGTTAAAGAAGGTAATTGGGAGTAGAGTACATGAGGGACAGTATGGGATTCCGGGAAGGACTATGAAGAATGGGCATAGTGCGATAAGGGATTTTATAGAGAACTGTCAGGGAGGGGGCGTCCTTGGCTTGGATTGGGCTCAGGCATATGACTGTGTGAAGAGGGACTTTTTGTGGGGATGTTTGGAGAAATTGGATTTTGGAGGGGGGGTAGTGAGGTGGGTGCGCACGCTGTATGAGGGGGCTGTAATGAGGGTGCAAGTTAATGGTAAGCTGGGGGGGGCGGTGATGATGGAACAGGGATTAAGGCAGGGTTGCCCGCTGTCACAGTTGCTTTTTGCATGCGTGCAACATCCTTTCTTTGAGGCTGTGGACGAGGAATTGGGGGAGGTGGGGGGGGGAAGTATGGGGGGCATAGTAGGTTATGTGGATGATACAACTGTGTTAGTTACGAGTGGGGAGGCTTTACGTAGGGTGGGAGAGGTCATTAGGAGCTTTGGGTATGTTTCAGGAATGGTAGTTAATTTAGCAAAGTCTAGGTTATTAGAAGTAGGAACATGGGTTGGGGGGAGATTGGGGGAGGAGATGGGATGGACGGTTTGTGATAGAATTAAGGTGTGTGGGATATGGTATATGAAGCAATTGCAGGAATGTAGGAGGATTAACTCAGAAGCAGTCACGAGTAGGGTTATAGGCAAGTTAAAAGGTTTGAGGGCCAGTGAAGTGGCGTTACAGCAGAGGGTGTTGGTAATTAATTCGGTGGTGTATAGCAAGGTCTGGGGTGTAGCGGAGGTGTTCCCTTTGAGGGTTCAGGATATACAGGAAATACAGAGGAGGGTGTTGAGGTTTGTGTGGGGGTTTGGGAGGGCCTGGTTGTCCAAAGATGTGGTCATGACGGAGGTGAAAAGGGGGGGTCTAGGTTTGTTGGACTTAGGGTCTAGGGTAATGGTTTTATATATTAAGCAGAGGTATTTAAGGGTGGGGGGGGGGGAGAGGGGTGTTAGGGTGGATAGGGTGATGAGGGATGCTAGAAACTGGTGGAGTGGTAGGGATTTGAGAAAGTGTGAAGATGTAATAAGATTCATGTTGGCAGTGGGGCAGGTAAAAAGGTTGAAGGTAAAAGCAGTGGTGGGTGTGGTGTGGGGAAGGGGTGCATTGCAGGGGGTCACAGTATACCCCATGTATAACTGGAGGGTCATATGGAGGGAGTTCAGGACGCTTCGGATACCAGCAAGGGTTAGGGAGTTGGTGTATCGTTTTCTAATGGGTGTGGTGGCATCTAAGTATATGTTGCATAAGATGGGGTTTGTTAGAGAGGCAACATGTTTATTCTGTGGGGAGGAGGAGACGGCATATCATGTGGTATATTTTTGTTCATCTTTGGAAGTGGTGAGAGTCTGGATGGCGGGGGTTATTAGGCTGTTGGGGGGGGGGGAGTTGGTCTTTTCTTAGATCGTTGTCAATGGATGTTAGTGGGGTAGCAAGTGAGGTGGGTAGGGCTTTGATGTATGTCATGGCAGATTATTTGCATGTTTCTTGGGGTATGAGGCAGATTGTAGGGCAGTTGAGGATAAAAGCGTTAGCAGCGAGGTTTTATAGGACAAGGTGTAGGAATAGGTTAATATATGGGGGGAGATGGGATTCAAGTTTTTCGTTAGGTTATCGTAATTTTTCTGTAGCACAGCTTCTAAGGGTACAGGGGGGGGGGCAAGGGTAGGGTCTTTTTTGTGAGGGGGGGTGTAAGGTTAGGATAGCAGTGTGGAAGGTGGTGTGAGGGTGAGATAGTGAGGGCATATATTTATGAAATGGCTATGTTCCTGTAGAGATATTTGATATTGGCGATCAGTACCTTGGATACATTGTCATAATTGGAATGCCTTGCATTACATATTGGTTGGGTATATTATTGCACTCACTATCGAGGAGAGGTGGTTTAAGTGGCTGTTATGCTTTTTAGGCCAAGTAGTACTGAACACGTGAAAAAATGATTTACCAGTGAATTATTGTATGTGTTTTTATTAACGTTGAGAAGGGGTTTTAAAATATAAAATAAAGCAAGTAAAAACTGTAGTCAATTTTTTTTTATTTTTTTTGTGTTTTTTTTTTTTTTTTTTTTTTTTTAGTAGTTTTAACGTGTAGCTGCAAGTACTTTCCATATTACCCTTGATTAGTTTTTCTTTAGATAATTAGTATACAAGTATTTCCTTTATAACGGTACTTCTTTATAAAAGAAGGATTGTAATACCTTGGCACAAGAGAATGTGAAGAATATGACTTAGTCAAGGAGGTTTAATTGTGTTTAAGATAGGGAGATTAGAATTTTGTTTAGTCATTAACAAGTTTGCCCCGTCCTTGTGAGAACCCATTTGATATGGTTTATATTAAATATGTACATAGGTTGTTTAAAGAAGTGTATCCTCTAATTTATGTGTAAAACACATGTTATACAATGATGTTCTGATTTTCATGGTTGTTGTTTTTTATTATTGATATGGAATATTGTGGATGTATATTCTGCCAATTATACAAGTGTGTCCGTGTAGTAACATAATGTATATATCTGTGTTCTTATGTATTTTGATTGTTAGGTTACTTGAGTTTTTTTTTTTTTTTTTTTTTTTTTTTTTTTTTTTTTTTTTTTTTTTTTTTTTTTTTTTTTTTTTTTTTTTGTCAAAACTGTGCATGAAAATATTTTTTGTATGCACTGGTTTATTAATTTGTTAAAAAGGGGTTTGTAAATGGTGGTAATTCACCTAAGGGTAACGTGTTCTTTAAGTTCTGGAATGTGTGGTAGAGGAATTTTGATAATATCCAGTATAGTTCTTTTTATTAATCACTTATACGTTCTTGTATTCGTTGTTAAAATGAGGGGGTAAGGAACCGATTATATGGGTATGACTTTGTATATAGCCTTTTATGTATAATGTACTACGTGTGATTTTCTTTGGATTATATAGTCTTTTGTGAGTAAGAAACTGTATTTGAATTTATTAAACCTTACTGTAAGTTTGGGTGTGGGTTGCCTTTTGTGTAGTCACATGTATGATTGAATTTTTGGGGATGGCAATCATGTTAAATTGAAGTGTGACTATTAAGTATAGGTTAAGAGCTGGGATAGGGAATGTGGAATTGTTGTTTCATATTTAATGGATAACATGTCTTAGTTTATGTAACGTATGCATAGTATACATATGAATATGTATTGTGCTTTTTAAATAAAATATAAAAAAAAAAGTAAGTAAGCCACTGTCCTTTGAACCTTTTCCCCAACCCCACCTACATCTAAACTTTTTTTTTTTTATTTAAAATATACAGTATACATGCATATCACACATTGACATAATCAAATACATGAAAACATCCTTATAACTTTTTTTTTATATATTTTATTTAAAAGCAACCATAAAAAGAAAAAACACAAGCTGACAATTAGCAAATAAAAAAACGTTGCCAGACAATGTCAGTACACACACAAAAACAAAATACATTTTAACACATTGATATAACAAATATTCTACTGAAATAAACCCAACCAGTTTATGGAAAAAAAAAACATACCGACTTCCAAACAAACAGTCGGAGTCATTATAAAACATGTAGGAATAAGTCCTATAATCATATATATATATATATGTATATATATACACATGCATATACACACATATGTGTATGTGCACATGTGTTCGTACAGAACAGACTGGATTATCACAAAAAACATTGTAACACAGTGATATAACAAATTCTACTAAAATAACCCAACCAACCGACTTCCAAACAAACAGTCGGAGTGATTATAAAACATGTAGGAATGAGTCCTACAAGCACACACACACACACACATATATATATATATATATATATATATATATATATATATATATATATATATATATATATATATATATATATATATATATATATATATATATACATATATATACATGTATATATATATATATATATATATATATATATATATATATATATATATATATATATATATATATATATATATATATATATATATATATATATATGTATATATATACACACATGCATATACACACATATGTGTATGTGCACATGTGTTCGTACAGAACAGACTGGATTATGCAAGAAATAATAAGCAAATAACTTGTCACTAAACAAACTAGATATATATTACATCCACTAATAGAACTATACCTAAGACATTGGTTCCCACAAACACACCTACACACACACAAAGTTAACGTTACCGATTAACATTCAATATATAATATGACCTTCCATACAAATAGAAGGGTATATATAAACCCCATAAAAAACTTATATATTCTCGTACACAGTTCACAATATACCCCTTCAATTATACAATAAAAAAAAGACGTATGACAAGGATAAAGCTATTATCAGATTCGAATATATAAAGCATATCCTCACATATACATATGAATATAACCCCCCTAAATAAAATGATTCTTATAACGATAAAAGAAAAACTGAAAATGACATACAACTTTTAACTCTGTGGTTTTTACAAAATTCATAAGGTCTACATACCCCGGAGCCCCAGACGGCTCCCTGCAAATAAACTTTACCCACATCCAACACCTTGCAAACCAGTCACCCTTCCTCATCAGGCATCCAATCACTCCAAGAGGACACACCACTTAAGAGACCAACCCCTTGCCTCTCACCCCGTTACCAAGCGGAGTAGACGTTCTACAGTAAGTCCACGATATCCCTCCGGAAAACTAGTTACCCACCGTCCCCCATATAATTGTTTATTCCTACACACTGTCCTATAAAAACACGCCGCTAACGCTTTTATCCTAATGTTTCCCTCAACCTCCCTCATCCCCCAAGAGACATACAAATAATCAACTATTACGTATCTAATAGCCCTCCCCACCTCGTTGGGCACCCCTCCCATATCTAACATTAAAGCCCTAAGGGGTGATATCTGACCCCCCCCCTAATAAAAGGAAAACCCTCTTCAACCACAATCTTACCACCTCCAAAGCAGAACAAAAATATACTACATAGAAAGCAGTTTCAACTTCCCCACAAAAACCGCATGACGCCTCTCACAAAACCCATTTGTCTTAGCACCTCTTTTGATGCCGAAGTCCCCATAAGAAATCTATATACTAATTCCCTCACTCTTGCCTTTATTCTTAATTTACTAAATTCCACCCATATCACTCGCCAGTCATATGTTTTTTTTTTATATATTTTATTTAAAAAACTGCATATACATAATACATTGTATTACTTACAAAACAAACCACGGTGAAAAATAAAATAAATGGTACATACAGTGAACTTCATACCTCTCCGAACATGAAATTAAACACCAACATTACAAACTAGTCAATAAAACCAACCACATCCACTGTAACTTTATAGGAGTACTTAGTATTGATGACAATACATACATACACATACATATATATACATATACACATATATATATACACATATACACACACACACACATACATATATATAAATTAAATTAATATACAACTCAGATCGGTATACAGAAAAAAAAACATATAGTTTAGTTGCATGTCACAAGTACTTGGCTAAACAGGAGCACCATAAACAGAGCAAATACAATAATGATAATAGTATAAAATTAAAAACCATACTAGATATTACAAAACCTCTAGTACACAATCCCGGTACATTTTAAGAACACCATAGATCAAGGCCATATTACAACCATATACATAACCCACAACCATATACATAACCTATAAACCCTCCTTTTATAATAATCATTATTGCCAGTGCAGACACAGCTGACACTTCTACCCCCCCCCCCCTCCCCGTATGTACAGTCCCCGTTCTAAATAACATACATTGAATTATCCTAATGAAAGGTCATACCCTGACCTCATCAAAACCTAAAAGTTGGTAGTGCATGAACAAGACAAAAACACAAAATTTACAGACTAAAACAGATATGAAACATTACATTCCTATACACATACACTGTAATAAGTAGAAGAATATACACCACCAATATGATATCAAATATTAATGTTAACCATGAATTACAAACATTCAAAACATTGCATATCGTGAAGTTCACACTCAAAATGCAAGATAATACACCACATGCCACATTAGCGGTACAATACTAGGCTATGTAAATTATTTAAAGAACCCGAGACTAAAATAAGACTAGAGTAGTTATAAGGATAAGGCTGCTGTAATGTGCCAGTCCCAAAAGAACTGACACGTATCTCAGAAAAATTTTGTGTTGATACCAACGTGCCAATCTAATTACTTAAAAACGAGATCCTAAGGGCTCGGTATCCTGGCTTTCAAGGAAATTTTAAACCCAGTGAACATAACCATCAGGCTTAGAAATGTAACCCTGGAAACCACACTTATATCTCACTATGACAAACATTCTCGTGAAACATGGCTTACCATCCATACCTAATTCTCACTACCTTCCTCTTACACACTACATCAGTTCCAGATAAACCAAAAACAACCCCCCCCCCTTTACATCCCCCCATAAGGAGACCACTCCTTTGTCCATCCTCAGGGACCCCGCCTAAGGGAACCCACAGTGAGATTCCTATAACCTTCCGGGAAACTTTTTTCCCAAGACGCCCCATAAACCAACTTATTCCTACACTTCGTCCTATAGAATCTGGCCGCCAACGCTTTTATCCTCATATCACCCCTTAATCCCCTCATTCCCCATGAAATGTCCAGATAATCCACTATGATATACATTATAGCCCTTCCAACATCCCTAGGCACTCCCCTTACATCCAGTAGTAAAGCCCTTAAAAGCGGCAAACGACCCCCCCCCCCAACAGTCTGATAACCCCACCCATCCATGATCTCACCCCCTCCAAGGAGGTACAAAAAAAGACCACATGAAACGCCGTTTCAACATCACCACAAAACTGACAAAAAGCCTCTTCCACAAACCCCATACTACGTAACACCTCCTTGGAAGCCAGAATCCCCATGATAAACCTATATACTAATTCTCTTACTCTAGCCGGTATCCGAAGCTTACTAAAATCTTTCCAAATAACCCCCCAATCATACGTTGGATACACGGCTACCCCTTGCATAATTCCTTGACCTTTCACTACCCTCACCAACCGTTTCACTTTGATTTTATCCACCTGTTGCACTGTCAATAAAAATCTCAACATATCTTCACAAACCCTCAATTCCTTCCCACTCCACCATTTACGTGCCTCCTCCATAACTCTTCCTACTTTAGCGCCCCTCACACCCCCTTCCCTCATATACCTCCACTTGATATATACAGCCATTACTCTCAGTCCTAAAGGCAACAAACCTAAACCCCCTCTCCGAACATCCGTCATAACTACCTCCTTACTTAACCATGCCCTCCCAAATCCCCACACAAACTTCAGCACCCTCCTCTGCATTTCCACAATATCTCGTACCTCTAAGGGAAAAACCTCTGCCACCCCCCATACCTTGCTATAGACAAGTGAATTTACCACCACTACCCTCTGATGTAAAGCTAAGTCCCTCGCACTTAAACCTCCTAGTCTACTTAAAACCTTACCCGTGACAGACTCCGAATTTACCCTTCTGCATGCCTGCACTTCCGCCAAATACCATATCCCACATACCTTGATTCTGTCAACCACTGTCCATCCTAACCCTATCCCCAAGCCCCCCCCTATCCAATTACCGACCTCTAGTAACCTTGATTTCACCGTATTAACTCTCATTCCGGTATTCATACCAAACATCTGAATCACTCTACCCACCCTCCTTAACTCCTCCTTACCCCTTAGCAAAACAGTAGTATCATCCACATACCCAACGATGCCCCCTTTGCACCCCCCTTCCATCTCCTGATTGTTCATTACCCTCTCAACAGACTCATAAAAAGGATTCTGCACACACGCAAAGAGCAGCTGTGACATCGGACAGCCCTGTCTCAAACCTCTCTCCATTGGTACACTTTCACCCAACCTCCCATTGACCTGTACCCTCACCTCTGCCCCATCATACAGGGTGTTCACCCACCTCACTACCCCCTCCCGAAACCCCAACCTCTCTAAGCAAACCCCTAAGAAATCTCTGTCCACGCAATCATAAGCATTCACCCAATCTAAACCTAGTATTCCCCCTCCCGTACATCTCTCTAGAAAATCCCTAATCAAACCATGTCCATCCCTCATCCTTCTTCCCGGAATTCCCAACTGTCCCCTATGTAACACTAAACCCAACACTTTCCTCATTCTGTTGCCCAAAACCTTAGCAAAAATCTTGTAATCCGAGCACATTAACGTAATCGCACGGTAATCATTCAAAACTCGGCATTCCTTCTTTTTGGGCACTAAAACCGTGACACCCGTTCTTTGTGATTTCCCCATCCTCCCACTACTTAACATACAATTCAAAACCCCCACCAGACAATGCCGTACACTCCCCCAATGATACCTATAAAAATCGTTTGGTATTCCGTCTATGCCTGGGGTTTTACCCTGGCACATCCCAAAAACTGCCTCCTCCACCTCCTCTACATTAATACTACCCTCGATTCTGTCACTGTCCTGCTCACTTAATACTCTATTAAACCCTTCATCCCCAAACCGTCCCTCACCCACTCCCCTGCCAACCCTCCTCCACTTCTCCCTAAACCAAAAATCTGCATACAAACTAATATTTTCCGTGGTGGATAGGCCTTGACCCTCCTCAAAGCCACCCCCCCCTGTACCTGCCTCAATATACGCCAAGGTGGTCTTCGCCTGCCGTTCCTTAAACCTCCTTAATACAAAACCCGATGGCCTATCTCCCCTTAAGACATCCTCCAACCCTGCCCTAACTCGAATTGCCTCAAATTTTTCATTGTGAATTTCCGCCAACCTATTTCGCAAACGTTCCATGTCCTCACTCCGCCCCACACGTTCCTCTGCATAACAGTCATTTAACTGACCCTCAAGATAATTTTGTAGGCCATAGCTCCACCTAGCCATCTCCTTACCCCGTACTTTAAAAAATTTCCCAATTTCAACTTTAGCCCTCATTTCCCACCAATCCAGCAAATCCATTTCCATATTCCTAGTCTCCCAAAAGGATTTCCACCAATCTTCAAACCCCGTAGGGTCACCCTCTTCCCTAAGTAGCCTCACATTTAATTTCCAATATCCTGCATAAACTCTCACTATGCCATCTACCCTCAAATCTGCTATAACAGCACGATGATCAGAAAAACCCACATCGATAGTCCTCACCCTCTCCACACCTATGCCCTGCCTAACATAAATCCTATCTAACCGTGCCTCATATCCCCTACGAATAAAAGTGTGCTCCACTCCATATCCCCTACTTCCCACCACATCTACCACTCCAACATCTCGCAAAACATCCCGCAGAACCCCCAAAACACAACCCGCCCCCCTCGGAACCACATCACCCTTCCTAATGACACAATTCCAATCCCCACCAATCACCGTAAAAGCAGGTAAACCTCTCAAGTGATATACCAGAACCTCGCGTACAAAATCCACCTTCACTCTAGTGTTACTAGTTGCTGGCATGTACACACCTACAAAACTAACCCTCCTGGCCCCCCAAAACCCATCCACCCTGACAACCCTCCCACCCCCCCCCCCCTCCTCCCAACCCAGGATACGCAAAGGACTGGTCTCCTTTACCGCCACAGCCACACCTCCTTTCAACCTCAAAGCATCACATGTAAACAACCTATAACCTTTCAACAACAACTCACATCCTAACCTATGGTTATGTTCCTGCAAAAAACAGACATCAATACTAAATCTCCTCAAAACCCACTCTAACCATACCCTCTTGACCTCGGTTTTAAGACCGTTTACATTGAAAGTTACACACCTGAATTTTACAAGAATGGCGGCTTACCCCTGTGCCGCTGAGGCTTACTTGGTCCTCCTTTCATAGGTCTCGGTTCTTCTCTATCAATCCCTCGTTCCTGCCCTCCAACCCCTCCCTGTCCCTTCCCACCTAGCTTCCCATTGCCCCCCCCCCCTCCTCCCTGACTTGCCTTTGCTACCACAGCTGCCCACATCTTCTTCCCAGGCCTCTGCGCTGGTGTGAGGACTTCGTCCATGTCTGATGCCCCCGCTGATCTCTTGCGGGAGCTACCCTCTACATACATTTCTTCTGCAACCACATCTTCTTGATGGACCTCCACCACCACATTGCTCTCCTTTCGAACCTCACTCAAGTCTTCCTTACCCTGCTTCTGTTCATCCATCACCTTGTCATCACCTGACCTCACATCACTTTCCACACCATGCTCCGACTCTTCCAAAAAATCCTTCAGCACAGCCTCCAAAATCCCGTCCTGAGCTGACTCTGCATTATCTAACGGCCTGTCTGACAGCGATATTCCCTCCCCCCCCGTTTCCACTGGTAGTGTAACACACGTCTCCAAAACCACCTCTGCCCTGTCGACCTCCTCACTCCATAGGCCTGTACCCCGGCTTTCCACTTCACCCGTCATAACATCCGTGGCTTCTAATGGCGTATCCACAGAAGCTGTCTCCTGACGCCTAGGCCCTGTCTCCTGGGGCATTGTGCCACCATGTGCTCATAAGAGTCACATAAACGGCACGTCTTCCTCTGCCCCGCATAGTGTACAAAAACCTGTGTTCTATGGTTATGCAATGTAACATATGATGGTATCGGTCTCCTCAGGGTCATTTTCAGTGTGAAGGATCCTTCCGGCATCCCCTCATAAGGGCCGTCCCTCCACATTCCCATGCTCGTCGAGTGTACAGTTCCATAACCACTGAACACATCTTGTAGGCTGTATGCTGTTGCCTCAAAAGGTACATTCCTTACCTTCACCCAAGTAAAATACTTAGACACATCATGCAAGCATACTTCCACTGCCGAATTGATACTCATCCGTCGTTCTTGAAATTCATCTACGATGGTAGAGTAGAAGTCAGCCCTCATGAACTTCACGAAGACCCTTGACATTCCATTCAGTGCCACACCATACAGCTCTTCATTGGGGATGCCATAACAGTCCCTGATAATGCTTGGCAGGAGAACGTTCATCGTGTCGTTGCTTAAAGATCCTCTAACCAGCTGAATGCAGACAGTATTTATGCGCCGGTACAGTCGGTCCGCCATCTTGGTGCTAATACTATGTTTTCCTCACCAGGTGGCGTGCAAGAGAACCAGTAGAAGCGTCCTCTCTCCCCCAGGTCGAGAGCAGGTCGACCCCTGATGCTTACGACCCAACCTCCCATTTACCTGTACTCTCATTGATGCATTCTCATACAAAGTCCTCACCCATCCAACCACCCTCCCTCCAAAACCCATTCTCACCATACTCTCAACCAAAAATTCCCTATCCACATAATCATAAGCTTTCTCCCAATCCAGACCTAGAATACCTCCCTTATTACTACCCTCAAGGAAATCCCGAATACGACCATGACCTACCCGCATACTCCTCCCCGGGATACCAAACTGTCCCCCATGTATCACCGACCCCATGACCTTCTTCAGTCTATTACCCAAAATTTTCGCAAAAACCTTGTAATCAGCGCACATCAAAGATATTGCACGGTAAGCACTCAACTCTCTACCCCCCCCCTCTTCTTTGGCACCAAAACTATGACACCCGTACTTTGCGATATGCCCAACTTCCCACTAGTTAACATATGGTCCAATAGCCTAACAAAACACTGCCTAATACACCCCCAATGTGTTCTATAAAAATCATTTGGTATACCATCTATCCCTGGTGTTTTCCTGGTACTCATCCCAAAAACTGCCTCTTCCACCTCAACCTCACTTATACCAACCTCCAACCCCACTCTATCCTGCTCACTTAAAACGCTATGGAACCCCCCTTCAAAAATACCCTCCCAGGAACCCCCCTCCCTCCAACTCCATTTCTCCTAAACCAACTATCAGCATAGAGACTCATACTTTCCGTATTGGATAGGACTCGACCCACTGGATACCCTCCCACCCCAGGGCTTGTCTCCAATTGTAGAATGGTGGTTACACTCTGTCGGTCCCGAAATTTACGTAAAACAAACCCAGACGGTTTATCACCCCACAATACATCCTCTAACCCCGCCCTAACCCTAATTGCATCAAACCTATCATTGTGTAATTCAGCGATTCTACTCCGCAGTCTGTCCATATCATCCCTCCTACCACCTCCCCCAACATAACAATCTTGCAACTGTCCCTCCAGATAATTTTGCAACCCAAAACGCCACCTCGCCTCCTCCGTCCCCTAGCCTTAAAAAAATTCGCTATTCCAGGTTTTGCCTGCATTTCCCACAAATCTAACAGATCTATCTCCCTGTTCCTAGCCTCCCAAAAAGGCAACCACCAATCACTGAAAAAAGGCCCCTCCCCCTCCTCCTTAAGAAGTCTTACATTTAATTTCCAGTACCCAGAATAAATACGCACCACTCCATCCCACATCAAATCTGCTATTACCGCCCTGTGATCAGAAAACCCCACATCGAAGGTTTGCACCCTCACAACATCTATACCCTGCTTAATATAAATTCTGTCTAATCGCGCTTCATATCCCCTACGGACGAACGTATGCTCCACTAGGTATCCCCCCCTCCCCACCACATCAACAACCCCAATATCTCGCAATACATCCCTCAGCACACTCAGCACACAACCCGCCCCTCTCGGTTCGACATCACCACTCCTAATCACACAATTCCAATCACCTCCTATTACTGTTATAGCAGGCAAACCTCTCAAGTGATACAGCAATACCTCTCTGACAAAAACTACTTTTACCCTGGTATTACTAGTTGCTGGCATGTAAACTCCTACGAAACTAACTCGACTCTCACCCCAGACGCCATCCACCCTCACGATCCTCCCACCCCCCCCCCCTCTTCCCAACCGATGACACGCAAGGGGCTGGTCTCCTTTATCGCCACTGCTACCCCACCTTTCAATTGCAAACCACTGGTTACATACATCCGATATCCTTTCACCCTCAACACACTACCAGCCCTGTGATTATGCTCTTGCAAAAAGCAAATGTCTACATCAAACCGCCTTAAAAACCACTCCAACCAAACTTTCTTGACCTCAGTCTTAAGTCCATTGACATTAAGCGTGACACATCTGAAAATTACAGAAGGGGCGGCTTTCCCCTATGCCTCTGGGATTTACCCACTGCACTTTTCATATTAAGTGTTCCCTTGCCACTCGAGTTATCCTGTGCAATCACCTCCCCCCTCCCTTTCCCACTTTGCAACTCAGGCAGACCTCAACCACTATGTGGCCTCGGCTCCACAACCGCTGCCCATGACTTCTTCCCCGGCCTCTGCCCTGGGGTAATGACCTCATCTATCTCTGATGCCGCAGTTCGTTTCCTAGAACTCACACTTACACACATATCACCCTCAGACAAATCCTCCTGGTGTACCTCCACGGCCACCACATGCTCCCGCCTTTTCTTACTCAAGTCTTCCTCCACAATTTGTTGTCCCTCCAGTTCCAGCTTCACATGAACTGAGGACACCTTTTGCACAGGGTTCCTCCTCATCCAAAAAATCCTTGATCACATCTGCCAATAACCCATCCTGGGTTGAAGCGTCCTGGACGAAAGACTCCTCAGATGTCACCTTCAACTCCCCCGACGCCCCTGGGAGAGTGACACATGTCTCCGCTGCCGCCACCTCCCGGTCGACCTCTTCGCTCCAGAGGTCATTCCTCCAGCCTCCCGAGGCATCAGAGCCAGGCACCCAATTACACGACTGTTGAATCACAATTGGAGTTTCCAGAATTCGAGAAGCCCGCCTCCTAGGACACTGGGCTGCCATGTGCTCATAAGAGCTACATAGACGACATGTTTTCCTTTGCCCAGCATAGTACACATAAACCTGTGTTCTACAACCGATCATCGTTACATAGGATGGTATAGGCCTTGTTAAGGTCATTTTAAGGGTGTAAGAACCTTCCGGCATTCCTTCATATGGACCATCCCTCCACACCCCCATTGTTGCAGAATGCACTGTCCCATAACTTCGAAAAAACTCCTGCAGGCCATAAGCCGTAGCCTCGAAGGGTACATTCCGTACCTTCACCCATGTGAAGTACTTAGAAACGTCATGTAACACAACATCCATCGCTGAATTCACACTCATGCGTTGTTCCTGGTAATGCTCGACAATTCTTGTGTAGTAATCGGCTCGTAGAAATTTCACAAAGATTCTTGTTAAACCATTAAGGGCGACGCCATACAATTCCTCGTTGGGAATACCATATGTATCCCTGATGATGTTAGGGAGAAGACGTTCATCGTATCTCCACTTAACGTACCACGAACCAGCTCTATGCAGATAGTATTTACTCTCCGTACTGTATGTTCCGCCATTTTGATATCCCAAAATGAGCAGCGCACGTCCTCACTACTCAATGGTTGTTGATGTACTGGGGTAGCTCGCCTGAAAAACAGCAGAGGGGTGCTGAGCACAACCTCACTCCACCGTAGTCAGGCAGCGAATGACACCTGTGAACTTGCCTCATCAGTACCATTCAGACCTGTGTTGAAACCTGTGAAGACGACTGCCTGGAAGATTCATTCGTCTGATTCACTCTGACATTTCTAGTTTTATTTTTCGCTATACATCAGCTGCAATATTACCTTAGTTACTTGACATAGAATCTTACCAAGGCGAGTGCTATCGCTTGTGTTGTCAATAGTATGTGTGCTGCTGGATTATCAGCTGATATCTTTCAGCTGGGGATTCATTATCCTTGATCAACATTTCTTCTTGTTGTTTTGCATTGCTTTTGGATAATTCCAGGGACATTCCTTTAGTTTCCAGTTTTTTATTTAGTTAAGATTTACATACATTTTTCATTTTGCAAGATGAGAACTTGAGATCCAGTTTACATCTGGGTTTCAAATCACCGTTGAGTAATACGAATGTCAGGGATTAGAATTTCCCGACGACTATTACTGTGCACCCCGTATCCATCGGGGGGATGGTAGTGCAAGAGCATATGGACATATAATGGGCCTGGAAATAGGCCCCAAAAGAGTTAACAGTAGTTCTTCTGGTTTATATATACAGTTAACTTATCTATTGGAAACAAATTTAAGAAATTTGTTTAATATATCTAGTATCGAATTTTCATTAATAAAATATCTTGACATATCACGTAGTTGAACAAAAAGTGAATAATAAATCACCAACTAAATGTTAGGTATAAGGACACAAGTGCAACTAATGTGACATTTTATTGTGGCAACGTTTCACTCTCCAGGAACTTTGTCAAAGCTCCTGGAGAGCGAAACGTTGCCAAAATAAAATGTCACATTAGTTGCACTTTTGTGTTTTTATCTAACATATTGTCGGTAATTCTACCAAAGTTAATATACTGAAAGTGATCATTTACTGTATTGCCCATAATAACTGCCAATTAGTGCACATTATTGGTCCAAGTCGGACCGAAACGTCGTCGTAAGCTTCTCTCTTTTATGTGCGGGTTATTTGTGTATCGTTCCAGTCACGGTATTGTGCCTTTTTTTGTTATTATTAGAGGCGCAGGAGCCACCTGCCGGGTTTTTCTTGCTATGAGTTCCCACATTTACATCTCATAAAGAAAGCCAGATTAAGGAGGTATCGTTGCCTCATTTATGGTGTCATAAGTGTCTCACTGTGCATAATTCCGAAACTCATTTAAGTATTGTTAGTGAATTTCCTTTCCAGGGACTACTCTGGAACGTGGGCTTGTGACAGCGAGGGTATCGCAAGAATCTTTTAAGATCTAAGGATACTGAGTGCCGGCTGTAATGATTTGGCGACATTAAGGTGGTACGACAACTCTAAGTAGCAAACAGGACTTTTAATTAGTAATTATCCACTTGTCTAGAAGTGACAACACGCCCAGGTATCCACGTCACCTCGTCACCACGTCACCTTTCCTTCATTGTTCATTGAGCGGCTGCAGTCATTAGTGTGTATAAGGTCAGGCTGTGGCATTAGAGTGGTGTCAGAGTAAAGACTGCAGTGTGGTCTTCAAGTTCGAGTGCCCGTCAGTGCTGTCTCACCCGTTTTTCAGAACCCACTGACACAGTGAACAACTGCACTGCTACATTTATCCTGGTAATAGATCTAGGAGCCAGATAACAGCAGACTTCAGTTACATAAGTGTGAGTTTCAGCACACCCATCATTATCATGTTTAAACAGCCACTGAGGCAACGACTGCTCTCTCACTGGGATAGAAACTTGGGGATGGACGTGAGTTTCGGAGAGAATTATTACTTTATCTTGCGAGTCACTTACACTCAAGGCAAGATGACAGAGGGTAAAAATACAAAAAATTTGCCACACACTGGTTAACTTCGATTTGATGTGATTGTATGAACCAGTACTGAGATGTGGTCCATAGGCCTATAGTAAAGCAGTGTGTAAATTAAATGATCTTTGCAGTAAATACAAGGATTAAACTCCTACACATCTTTATTGTAGGTGTAAATTGGTGTTATATATAGCACATGTAATGTCCCTTTGTCCACACGGCGTGGCACTAGTCACGGGGCACTAGTCACGGGGTTAGCACACACTTTCTCTCTGTGGTCAAGTAATGGTCACTTGACCAATGAATGGGGGTCCCCGGGGGGTGGGGTGTCCACGGGGGGCCCCCGGGTGGTCCCTCATCTTCACCTGTAAGCATCTTATAATTAAGTCACTGGGGTCTGTGAACGTGTTTCCTTACACCAGTTGTCTATGTTCACACATCAGTATAAAATGGGTACCTGGGTGTTAGTGGACTGGTGTGGGTCGCATCCTGGGTGTTAGTGGACTGGTGTGGGACGCATCCTGGGTGTTAGTGGACTGGTGTGGGTCGCATCCTGGGTGTTAGTGGACTGGTGTGGGTCGCATCCTGGGACAAAATTGACCTAATTTGCCCGAAATGCTCTGCATAACAAGCGGCTTTCTATATAGTAGTATGTTATTGATGTCAGCTATGATCTGTATACCTTGTACATGTATTTGTAGAAATAAAGACGACCAATTATGTAAGTGTATTTTTGTAAGTGCTTTTATAAGTGTATTTTTGAGGGTCTGAAATGGACTAATCTAATTTACATTATTCCTGATGGGAATAAATTCATTCGGTAAAGGCACTCGAACAGCCTTCTGGACCGAAGTAAGTTCGATATTTGAGGTTCCACTGTATTATATTATGGGAAAATGATGATTTCAGCCGATCAGTTTTAAGTCACCACACAGTCGAAGGTGTGTCAGTCTTTCACTTGTTTGTGGAAGCGTAAGTAGTGCTTATTTGCTCTTGTTAGTTCACAGTTGCAATCTAAACAATTAAACCAGCGTTTGCTCTTCAGTTTGTTCACTAACTGTGGAATATTGAGTAAAAGTTGATAAGCGTGATTGTAGAATGCAGGGGTTTGTTGGACAGGAATATGTGGTTAGGAAGTCAATCAGTTGACAGCTAAGGCAGCTTAATTAAAGAACAGTTCGATCCTATTGACGCATATCAAAGGTCCGGCGGGTTTAAGTAGCGAGTCAGATATCACTCTAAGTTACTATAAGCAAAAGTGAATTGACATGACTACTCATTAATGAATTAGCGATTAAATAGTCGTCTATCTTGCTATCAGAGTTGTAAGTGATGTACCCATTAGAATGTGATTGATTATTATTATGATCAGAGTAAGGTGGCATCCCTAGCGAATGATCCTGGTAAATGACTAATTGCCTAGCTGTATGTTCGTGGTTCAATTGATAGTGACAGTGTACGCGTTAATTGGGAATCTCGCTGGTCAAATTAACACTTAGATGAATAAGGCAACTAGTAATTATAATCCATTAACTTCGGAGGTAAATATGTCAGTGGCACCTAATTAACTTCAGCATGACCGTGTCATCATTAATCACACTAAGAGTTCGGTCAGAGAGTTTGGCTGCCAGTTAAACACAATGATTTGAGCAATCATCCTACTACTGAAGAGCTTGAGTCTTCAGTCTATATTGATGACTCGTAAGTAATTAATGAATAGGCTTCTTGAGTATATAAGTGATACGTTATTAATCACATCTATACAGTCATACGTGATGTGAGAGTGACGTGTATAGTGAGCTGTTTAGTGACAAGTGTCTTCATGTGATATCTGAGGATAGTGACGTGTATAGTAAGCTGTTTAGTGACAAGTGTCTTCATGTGATATCTGAGGATAGTGACGTGTATAGTAAGCTGTTTAGTGACAAGTGTCTTCATGTGATATCTGAGGATATCCTTTCATGAAAAAACTGAAAATAATGGATTCAAATTGGATAAGTTTGGATTTAGATAGGATATAGGAAAATACTGGTTTGGAAATAAAGTAGTGGATGAATGGAACAGTCTGCCTAGTAGAGTCATTGAAGATAAAGCCTGAAATATAAGTTCGAGAAATACATGAGTGAAAAGGGATAGGTTTAAGTGGGCCTTGTACACGTGCTAATAGGGTTATCATTGAAAATAGGCTGGGTTAGTGGGTTTTGGCTTGAGAAGAACCTGCCTAGTATGGGCAGGTAGGCCTGCTGCACTCTTTCTCTTTTCTTATGTTCTTAAATATATTGTTTGTTACAGTGACCACATTTTATAGCTTGCTGTCTATCTGACAGCTAAAACCTCCACTGACAGCTCGGGGCTATATGTTATGTTG
Organism: Cherax quadricarinatus; assembly: GCF_038502225.1. Classification (NCBI taxonomy): domain Eukaryota; kingdom Metazoa; phylum Arthropoda; class Malacostraca; order Decapoda; family Parastacidae; genus Cherax; species Cherax quadricarinatus. The sequence goes on from NC_091332.1 coordinate 30,914,591, forward strand.
TACCTCATCCCTTGATTTTACTGGGATAGTGAACTGGTGTTGAGAGTATTCATGTCAGGTGATTGTTGAGCAAGTGTTTACATCATGAGTTACCTTGCTGGGGACACCTGAGCCACGGTGGGGACACCTGAGCCACGGTGGGGACACCTGAGCCACGGTGGGGACACCTGAGCCACGGTGGGGACACCTGAGCCACGGTGGGGACACCAGAGCCACGGTGGGGACACCTGAGCCACGGTGGGGACACCTGAGCCACGGTGGGGACATATGAGCCACGGTGGGGACACCTGAGCCACGGTGGGGACACCTGAGCCACGGTGGGGACACCTGAGCCACGGTGGGGACACCAGAGCCACGGTGGGGACACCTGAGCCACGGTGGGGACACCTGAGCCACGGTGGGGACACCTGAGCCACGGTGGGGACACCTGAGCCACGGTGGGGACACCTGAGCCACGGTGGGGACACCTGAGCCACGGTGAGCCACGGTGGGGACACCTGAGCCACACCTGAGCCACGGTGGGGACACCTGAGCCACGGTGGGGACACCTGAGCCACGGTGGGGACACCTGAGCCACGGTTGGGACACCAGAGCCACGGTGGGGACACCAGAGCCACGGAGGGGACACCTGAGCCACGGTGGGGACACCTGAGCCACGGTGGGGACACCAGAGCCACGGTGGGGACACCTGAGCCACGGTGGGGACACCTGAGCCACGGTGGGGACACCTGAGCCACGGTGGGGACACCTGAGCCACGGTGGGGACACCTGAGCCACGGTGGGGACACCTGAGCCACGGTGGGGACACCTGAGCCACGGTGGGGACACCTGAGCCACGGTGGGGACACCTGAGCCACGGTGGGGACACCTGAGCCACGGTGGGGACACCTGAGCCACGGTGGGGACACCTGAGCCACGGTGGGGACACCTGAGCCACGGTGGGGACACCTGAGCCACGGTGGGGACACCTGAGCCACGGTGGGGACACCTGAGCCACGGTGGGGACACCTGAGCCACGGTGGGGACACCAGAGCCACGGTGGGGACACCTGAGCCACGGTGGGGACACCTGAGCCACGGTGAGCCACGGTGGGGACACCTGAGCCACGGTGGGGACACCTGAGCCACGGTGGGGACACCTGAGCCACGGTGGGGACACCTGAGCCACGGTGGGGACACCTGAGCCACGGAGGGGACACCTGAGCCACGGTGGGGACACCTAAGCCACGGTGGGGACACCAGAGCCACGGTGGGGACACCTGAGCCACGGTGGGGACGCCTGAGCCACGGTGGGGACACCAGAGCCACGGTGGGGACACCTGAGCCACGGTGGGGACACCTGAGCCACGGTGGGGACACCAGAGCCACGGTGGGGACACCAGAGCCACGGTGGGGACACCTGAGCCACGGTGGGGACACCTGAGCCACGGTGGGGACACCTGAGCCACGGTGAGCCACGGTGGGGACACCTGAGCCACGGTGGGGACACCAGAGCCGCGGTGGGGACACCAGAGCCACTGGACACCAGAGCCACGGTGGGGACACCTGAGCCACATCTGAGCCACGGTGGGGACACCAGAGCCACGGTGGGGACACCTGAGCCACGGTGGGGACACCTGAGCCACGGTGGGGACACCTGAGCCACGGTGGGGACACCAGAGCCACGGTGGGGACACCTGAGCCACGGTGGGGACGCCTGAGCCACGGTGGGGACACCAGAGCCACGGTGGGGACACCTGAGCCACGGTGGGGACACCTGAGCCACGGTGGGGACACCTGAGCCACGGTGGGGACACCTGAGCCACGGTGGGGACACCAGAGCCACGGTGGGGACACCAGAGCCACGGTGGGGACACCAGAGCCACGGTGGGGACACCTGAGCCACGGTGGGGACACCAGAGCCACGGGGGGGACACCTGAGCCACGGTGGGGACACCAGAGCCACGGTGGGGACACCTGAGCCACGGTGGGGACACCAGAGCCACGGTGGAGACACCAGAGCCACGGTGTGGACACCAGAGCCACGGTGGGGACACCTGAGCCACGGTGGGGAAACCTGAGCCACGGTGGGGACACCTGAGCCACGGTGGGGACACTTGAGCCACGGTGGGGACACCAGAGCCACGGTGGGGAAACCTGAGCCACGGTGGGGACACCTGAGCCACGGTGGGGACACCTGAGCCACGGTGGGGACACCAGAGCCACGGTGGGGACATCTGAGTCACGGTGGGGAAACCTGAGCCACGGTGGGGACACCTGAGCCACGGTGGGGGCACCTGAGCCACGGTGTGGACACCAGAGCCACGGTGTGGACACCTGAGCCACGGTGGGGACACCTGAGCCACGGTGGGGACACCTGAGCCACAGTGGGGACACCTGAGCCACGGTGGGGACACCTGAGCCACGGTGTGGACACCTGAGCCACAGTGGGGACACCTGATCCACGGTGTGGACACCTGAGCCACGGTGTGGACACCTGAGCCACGGTGGGGACACCATAGCCACGATGGGGACACCATAGCCACGGTGTGGACACCAGAGCCACGGTGTGGACACCAGAGCCACGGTGTGGACACCAGAGCTACGGTGTGGACACCAGAGCCATGGTGTGGACACCAGAGCCACGGTGTGGACACCAGAGCCACGGTGTGGACACCAGAGCCACGGTGTGGACACCAGAGCCACGGTGTGGACACCAGAGCCACGGTGGGGACACCTGAGCCACGGTGGGGACACCTGAGCCACGGTGGGGACACCTGAGCCACGGTGGGGACACCTGAGCCACGGTGGGGACACCAGAGCCACGGTGGGGACACTAGAGCCACGGTGTGGACACCAGAGCCACGGTGTGGACACCAGAGCCACGGTGTGGACACCAGAGCCACGGTGTGGACACCAGAGCCACGGTGTGGACACCAGAGCCACGGTGGGGACACCAGAGCCACGGTGGGGACACCTGAGCCACGGTGGGGACACCTGAGCCACGGTGGGGACACCTGAGCCACGGTGGGGACACCAGAGCCACCAGTCAGTGTGTATCAAGTTGACGACTTAAATCAGTATTAGTGCTTAATTAATCAACTAATTCAGTATTATTTTTAACATTAAAGTTAGAAATTTTGCCAACAAATGGGCTTAACAAATCTACTAGCTATTTAGTTAACGTATAAGAAACTGAACCTATGGAGCTAATTGTGGATCTGGCTGCATCACCTGATTTGTGTGTTTTTATTCATCCAAACATGTATGGTAAAGATGGATTGATGGTCATAATTTTTTTACTTAGTTAATCTTTGCCTTTCAGTAGTCCCTTTGTTGTTTTGTTTAAGTTTCTTTGGTCATTAGTGTTATTATGTACTTGTGTAGTATACTTAGATAGTCCCAGCTACTTTATGGATAGGCTTCCTTACTAGCTATAACGTCACGAGACCTATTACATGTGAGACGTAGGCTACAGCGTTCACTCTCAGTTCCCACTAGGCCTAGGCAGGCTCCTGAGCTTCTCAAGATTCTCTTAATTATACCCCTCCAAGACATGTGTATTCTTACTACAATATCTCCTCACGAACCCCTACAACACTTTTAATTCAGTCTAAGGGCTTCCTCCTAAGTATGGAATAAGTACTATCTGTATTATCTAAAATATTATTCATTTTATCTTAATTCCTACTGAATTTATTTGGTCTAGTTTAGTATTATGCGAAATTTATATTATTAAGACGATTTATATGTCTTACATAATATTTGAGGACAGTTGTTAGATTATGTATTGGTGGATAAAAGGTTGATGGGTAGGCTCCAGGATGTGCATGTTTATAGAGGGGCAACTGATATATCGGATCATTATTTAGTTGTAGCTACAGTTACAGTAAGAGGTAGATGGGACAAAAGGAAAACGGCAACAACAAGAAAGAGGGAGGTGAAAGTGTATAAACTAAGGGAAGAGGAAGTTCGGGTGAGATATAAGCACCTATTGGCAGAAAGGTGGGCTAGTGCAAGTATGAGTAGTGGGAGGGTTGAAGAGGGTGGGATAGCTTTAAAAATGCAGTATTAGAATGTGGGGCAGAAGTTTGTGGTTATAGGAGGGTGGGTGCAGGAGGAAAGAGGAGTGATTCGGCTGATCAGGAACTGACTTTAGGTGCTTGTCCAGTGCCAGCTTGAAGACTGCCAGGGGTCTGTTGGTAATCCCCCTTATGTGTGCTGGGAGGCAGTTGAACAGTCTCGGGCCCCTGACACTTATTGTATGGTCTCTTAACGTGCTAGTGACACCCCTGCTTTTCATTGGGGGGATGGTGCATCGTCTGCCAAGTCTTTTGCTTTCGTAGTGAGTGATTTTCGTGTGCAAGTTCGGTACTAGTCCCTCTAGGATTTTCCAGGTGTATATAATCATGTATCTTTCCCTCCTGCGTTCCAGGGAATACAGGTTTAGAAACCTCAAGCGCTCCCAGTAATTGAGGTGTTTTATCTCCGTTATGCGCGCCGTGAAAGTTCTCTGTACATTTTCTAGGTCGGCAATTTCACCTGCCTTGAAAGGTGCTGTTAGAGTGCAGCAATATTCCAGCCTAGATAGAACAAGTGACCTGAAGAGTGTCATCATGGGCTTGGCCTCCCTAGTTTTCAAGGTTCTCATTATCCATCCTGTCATTTTTCTAGCAGATGCGACTGATACAATGTTATGGTCCTTGAAGGTGAGATCCTCCGACATAATCACTCCCAGGTCTTTGACGTTGGTGTTTCGCTCTATTTTGTGGCCAGAATTTGTTTTGATTGGTGGAATGATGAAGTAAATGGTGTGATAAAAGAGAAAAAGGTAGCTTATGAGAGGTTTTTACAAAGCAGAAGTTTTATAAGAGCAGAGTATATGGAGAGTAAAAGAAAGGTGAAGAGAGTGGTGAGTGCAAAAGGAGAGCAAATGATAGAGTGGGAGAGACACTGTAAAGAAATTTTGATGAAAATAAGAAAAAAATTTGGAGTGATATAAACAAGTTAAGAAAGCCTAGGGAACGTATGGATTGGTCAGTTAAAAACAGAGTAGGGGAGTTAGTAGATGAGGAGACGGAGGTATTAGGTAGATGGCGAGAATATTTTAGGGAACTTTTAAATGTCGACGAAGAAAGGGAGGCGGTAATTTCATGCACTGGCCAGGGAGGTACGCCATCTTTTATGAGTGAACCAGAGCAGGATGTGAGTGTGGGGGAGGTACGTGAGACATTACGTAGAATGAAAGGGGGTAAAGCAGCTGGAACTGATGGAATCATGAAAGAAATGTTTAAAGCAGGGGGGGGATATAGTGTTGGAGTGGTTGGTATTTTTGCTTAATAAATGTATGAAAGAGGGGAAGGTACCTAAGGATTGGCAGAGAGCATGTATAATTCCTTTATATAAAGGGAAGGGGGGCAAAAAAATTGTAAAAATTACAGAGGAATAAGTTTACTAAGTATACCAGGAAAAGTGTATAGTAGGGTTATTATTGAAAGAATTAGAGATAAGACAAAATGTAGGATTGCAGATGAGCAAGGAGGTTTTAGAGTGGGTAGGGGATGTGTAGATCAAGTGTTTACATTGAAGCATATATGTGAACAGTATTTAGATTGTAATAAAGTTTGTAGAATTACCGACAATATGTAAAGTAAAAGGACCCAAGTGCAACTAATGTGACATTTCATTGTGGCAACGTTTCGCTCTCCCGGAGCTTTATCAAGGCTTGATAAAGCTCCTGGAGAGCGACACGTTGCCACAATAAAATGTCACATTAGTTGCACTTGTGTCCTTTTACTTTACAGTATTTAGATAAAAGTAGGGAAGTTTTCATTGCATTTATGGATTTAGAAAAGGCATATGATAGAGTGGATAGAGGAGCAATGTGGCAGATGTTGCAAGTATATGGAATAGGTGGTAAGTTATTAAATGCTGTAAAGTTTTTATAAGGTTAGTGAAGCTCAGGTTAGGGTGTGTAGGAGAGAGGGAGAATACTTCCCGGTAAAAGTAGGTCTTAGACAGGGATGTGTAATGTCACCATGGTTGTTTAATATACTTACAGACAGTGTTGTAAAAGAAGTAAATGCTAGGGAATTCGGGAGAGGGGTGGGATTAAATTATGGAGTATCAAATACGGAATGGGAATTGGCACAGTTACTTTTTGCTGATGATACTGTGCTTATGGGAGATTCTAAACAAAAGTTACAAAGGTTAGTTGACGAGTTTGGGAGTGAGTGTAAAGGTAGAAAGTTGAAAGTGAACATAGAAAAGAGTAAGGTGATGAGGGTATCAAATGATTTAGATAAAGAAAAATTGGATATCAAATTGGAGAGGAGGAGTATGGATGAAGTGAATGTTTTCAGATATTTGGGAGCTGTCGTGTCGGCGGAAGCATTTATGAAGGATGAGGTTAACCATAGAATTGATGAAGGATGAAAGGTGAGTGGTGCGTTGAGGTATATGTGGAGACAAAAAACATTATCTATGGAGGCAAAGAAGGGAATGTATGAAAGTATAATAGTACCAACACTTATATATGGGTGTGAAGCTTGGGTTGTAAATACAGCAGCGAGGAGACGGTTGGAGGCAGTGGAGATGTCCTGTCTAAGGGCAATGTGTGGTGTAAATATTATGCAGAGAATTCGGAGTGTGGAAATTAGGAGAATGTGTGGAGTTAATAAAAGTATTAGTCAGAGGGCAGAAGAGGGTTTGTTGAAGTGGTTTGGTCATTTAGAGAGAATGGATCAAAGTAGAATGACATGGAGAGCGTATAAATCTGTAGGGGAAGGAAGGAGGGGTAGGGGTCGTCCTCGAAAAGGGAGGAGGAAGGGGGCACACGAGTTTTTGTGGGAGAGACGCTTGGAGTTCCAGCAAGCGTGCGTGGAAGGAGTGAATGGAGACGAATGGCATTTTGGACCTGAGGAGCTGTTGGAGTGAAAGCAGGGTAATATTTAGTGAAGGGATTCAGGGAAACAGGTTATTTTTATATAACCGGACTTAATTCCTGGAAATGGGAAGTACAATGCCTGCACTTTAAAGAAGGGGTTTGGGATATTAGTAGTTTGGAGGGATATGTGTATCTTTATACGTATATGCTTCTAAACTGTTGTGTTCTGAGCACCTCTGCGAAAACAGTGATTATGTGTGAGTGAGGTGAAAGTGTTGAATGATGATTAAAGTATTTTCTTTTCGGGGATTTTCTGTCTCTTTGGGTCACCCTGCCAAGTACCATTCGTGTCCATTCACTCCTATCTAACACGCTCACGCATGCTTGAAGGAAGTTCAAGCCCCTCGCCAACAAAACCTAGTTTACCCCCTCTCTCCAACCCTTTCGAGGACGACCCCTACCCCGCCTTCCTTCCCCTATAGATTTATATGCTTTCCATGTCATTCTACTTTGATCCATTCTCTCTAAATGACCAAACCACCTCAACAACCCCTCTTCTGCCCTCTGACTAATACTTTTATAAACTCCACACCTTCTCCTAATTTCCACACTCCGAATTTTCTGCATAATATTTACACCACACATTAGCCTTAGACAGGACATCTCCACTGCCTCCAACCGCCTCCTCGCTGCTGCATTTACCACCCAAGCTTCACACCCATATAAGAGTGTTGGTACTACTATACTTTCATACATTCCCTTCTTTGCCTCCACAGATAACGTTTTTTGACTCCACATATACCTCAACGCACCACTCACCTTTTTCCCCTCATCAATTCTATGATTAACCTCATCCTCATCTTAGTTCGAGATTTTTACCAGTTTGACCGTAATAAACTTTATCACAAATTTTACAAGGAATCTTATAGACACATTGTGGCATGCAAAGAGTACGTAACCTTTATTCGGCGCATGGACACACCCTCATTTACAGGCTATCTCCCCCAACCAGCGAACCAGGTTGCTAAGAGTTGATGATGGGGCCCCATCGTTCAACTAGTGACCAGGTTCTAGCCAATAAGAAGGTGGGATTGACAATCGCAGAGGTTATGTGGATACCGCTCTCCTGTCTGCCCTTGTCATTCCCACTCTAGAGCTGGTTGAAGCACGGTCTGCTATCTTGTGGCTTCTATTTCTGCCTTGCTTACCGTGGAGTGCACTATATTTATCACTGTACATAGTGTACATATTGCTGTTATAATTGGTGAAGGATAATATAAGTCTAAACTTTTTCTACTGTGTTTATTTGCTCCCATTACACCTGGGATAACAGGCCATTTGAAATCCTAGGTTGTAATACACATCCATCAGCATTTTGGGGGGAATTCTTTATCAAAAGTTTTTTTACTGTATCAAGATTTTTGAATACAACTTTAATATTAAAAGTTTTAAGAAGAGAAGGCATATCAACCAAGTTTTCATGGTAAGGGAGAACCAACATATTTTTAGTTGAATAAGGCTGGTTGTCCCTTTTTGAATTGTAAAAAGTATTTCTAGCAACTTTGAAAGATTTATCAATTACATTTCTTGGGTATTTCAGATCATTACTTATTTCATAAATTTTGGATATTTCCTTATCTATGAACTCTGGACTACAAATTCGTAAAGCTTCTCTTCTCAAGACTTTTAATATTAAAGTTGTATTCAAAAATCTTGATACAGTAAAAAAACTTTTGATAAAGAATTCCCCCCAAAATGCTGATGGATGTGTCTATAAGATTCCTTGTAAAATTTGCGATAAAGTTTATTACGGTCAAACTGGTAAAAATCTCGAACTAAGATTAAAATAACATAAATATAGCATTAGAACTGGAAAAGATTCCAATGCTATATTTATTCATGTAAGAGATTTTAACCATCCAATTGATTTTCAAAAAGTTCAGAAAGTAGTATCAAGCAAGTCCATGGTCGACAGGAATATAATTGAATCTTGTTTCATAAAAAGCAGTTTTGACAATAATATGAATATTTCCTTTGGTTTATATAAATTAGATCCATTTATAATCAATAGAATTTGGGAAGAATTTAATAATACATTGGACAAATAATAATTTTTTAAATTTCTTATTTCTTGGGTAGAATAGTTTGTTGGTGGGTTGTATGAAGGACATGTCTAGTTCGGCCGGCGGGCCTGCTGTCTCGCGTCAGGTGTTTCGTTGTTGTGGGATCTGATAGTGAGGTGTGGGCTACCCCTTTATATACCGTCCTTTGATGCTTTACTTTCATAGTTCCTTGATAATGTGAGTAGTCACGACAGCGCTTGGAACTTCTCTATTCTTTCAGAGTGGTTGTTTTGCATATTCTGAAATCACCTGTTTACTGTGATCTTATTGCATATATATATATATATATATATATATATATATATATATATATATATATATATATATATATATATATATATATATATATATATATATATATACATATATGTTCTAATAAGGTTAGGTAAGTTTTCTAAAATTCTTCTGGTGCAAAATTAAAAATTTTTACATTAACATTAATGAAAAAAATATATCTATAAACGTATAAGAGAAAATTTTCCAAAAGACTTAATTTTAAACGAGTTCTCGCTAATTGACCAGTTTTACATATTCGGCATTACATATATATATATATATATATATATATATATATATATATATATATATATATATATATATATATATATATATATATATATATATATATATATACATATTTATATATATACATATATATATATATATATATATATATATATATACATATATATATATATATATATATATATATATATATATACATATATATATATATATATATATATATATATATATATATATATATATATATATATATATAAATATATATATATATATATATATATATATATATATATATATATATATATATATATATATATATATATATATGACGTGCCGAATAGGCCGAACTTGCGATCTTGGCTTAAATAGCAACGCTCATCTTGCCATATAGAACAAGTGAAAATTTGTGTATGCAATAATTTCGCCAAAATCATTCTGAACATAACGAAAAAAATATATTTGATTGTGTTTATTTAGTGTTAAATTATTGTAAACGTATTTAAAATATATTTAGTTGGGTTAGGCTAAAATAAATTGCACTTGTTATAATAAGGTTAGGTAAGTTTTCTAAGATTCTTTTGGTGCAAAATTAAAATTTTTTACATGAACATTAATGAAAAAATATATCTATAAACGTATAAGAGAAAATTTCAGAATGGACTTGATTTTAAATGAGTTCTTGCTAATTGACCAGTTTTACATTTTCGGCACGACATATATACATATATAAATATATATATATATATATATATATATATATATATATATATATATATATATATATATATATATATATATATATATATATTAACAAGTCGGCCGTCTCCCACCGAGGCAGGGTGGCCCAAAAAGAAAATACTTTCATCATCGTTCAACACCTTCACCTCACTCACACATAATCACTGTTTTTGCAGAGGAGCTCAGAATACAACAGTTTAAAAGCATATAAGTATAAAGATACACAACATATCCCTCCAAACTGTCACTATCCCAAACCCCTCCTTTAGAGTGCAGACATTGTACTTCCCATTTCCTGGACTCAAGTCCGGTTATATAAAAATAACCGGTTTCCCTGAATCCCAAAACTAAATATTACCCTGCTCACACTCCAACAGCTCGTCAGGTCCCAAATACCATTCGTCTCCATTCACTCCTATCGAACACGCTCATGCACGCCTGTTGGAAGTCCAAGCCCATCGCCCACATTACCTCCCTTACCCCTTCCTTCCAAACTTTTAGAGGACGACCCCTACCCCGCCTTCCTTTCCCTACAGATTTAAATGCTCTCCATGTCATTCTACTTTGATCCATTCTTTCTAAATGACCAAACCAAGTCAACAACCCCTCTTCAGCCCTCTGACTAATACTTTTATTAACTCCACACCTTCTCCTAACTTCCACACCGAATTTTCTGCATAATATTTGCACCACACATTGCCCTTAGACAGGACATCTCCACTGCCTCCAACCGCCTCCTCGCTGCTGCATTCACAACTCAAGCTTCACACCCATATAAGAGTGTTGGTACTACTATACTTTCATACATTCCCTTCTTTGCCTCCATAGATAACGTTTTTTGACTCCACATATATCTCAACGCACCACTCACCTTTTTTTCCCTCATCAATTCTGTGATTAACCTCATCCTTCATAAATCCATCCGCCGACACGTCAACTCCCAAGTATCTGAAAGCATTCGCTTCTTCCATACTCCTCCTCCCCAATTTAATATCCAATTTTTCTTTATCTAAATCATTTGATACCCTCATTACCTTACCATTTTCTATATTCACTTTCAACTTTCTACCTTAACACACACTCCCAAACTCATCCACTAACCTTCGCAATTTTTCTTTAGAATCTCCCATAAGCACAGTATCATCGGCAATAAGCAACTGTGTCAATTCCCATTTTGTATTTGATTCCCCATAATTTAATCCCACCCCTCTCTCGAACACCGTTTCCCACCGAGGCAGGATGACCCAAAAGAAACAAAAACCCAAACAGAATTGAAAAACTTTCATCATCATTCAACACTTTCACCATCACTCACACATAATCACTGTTTTTGTAGAGGCACATAGATGCAACAGTTTAAATGTCCCTCCAAACTGCCAATATCCCAATATATCCTTTAAAAAGTGCAGGCATTGTACTTCCTATTTCCAGGACTCAAGTCCGTTTAACCAGTTTCCCATAATACCTTGTCAAAATGTTACAATGCTTACACTCCAACAGCTCATCAGGTCCCAAAAACCATTCGTCTCCATTCACTTCTGTCTAACACTCTTACACACACTTGCTGGAAGTCGAAGGCCCTCGCCCTCAAAACCTCCTTTACCCCTCTCCCTCCCACCTTTTCGGGTATGAACACTACCCCGCCTTCCTTCCCCTTGAGATTTATACGCTCTCCATGTCATTCTACTTTGTTCCATTCTCTCTAAATGACCAAACTACCTCAACACTCCATCTTCAGCCCTTTAACTAATACTTTTATTAACTCCACACCTCATCTTAATTTCCACACTACGAATTCTCTGCATAATATTCACATTGCACTTAAACAGGACATCTCCACTACCTCCAGCTTCCTCCTAGTTGCAACATTTACACCTATATAAGAGTGTTGGTAACACTATACTTTCATACATTCCCTTCTTTGCCTCCATGGATAAAGTCTTTTGTCTCCACATATACCTCAACGCACCACTCACCTTTTTTCCTTCATCAATTCTATGGTTAAACTCATCCATTGACAAATCAACTCCCTAACATCTGAAAACATTCGCTTCTTCCCTGCTCCCTCTCTCCAATAAAATACCCATTTTTTCTTCATCTAAATCTCATTACTTTACTCTTTTCTATTTTCACGTTCAACTTTCTACCTTTACACACCCTCCCAAACTCGCCCACTAACCTATGCAACTTCTCTTTAGAATTCCACAAAAGCACAGTATCATCAGGACAAAGTAACTCTCATTTTGTATTTGATTCCCCATAATTTAATCCCACCCTTCTCCCGAACACCCTAGCATTCACTTCTTTTACAACCCCATCTATAAATATGTTAAACAACCATGGTGACATTACACATCCCTGTCTAAGACCTACTTTTACCGGGAAGTATTCTCCCTCTCTCTTACACACCCTAACCTGAGCCTCACTATCCTCATAGAAATATTTTACAGTATTTAGTAACTTACTACCTATTCCACATATCTGCAACATCTGCTACATTGCACCCCTATCCAGTCTATCATATGCCTTTTCTAAATCCATAAAAGTAATGAAAACTTTCCTACCTTTATAAATACTATTCACATATATGCTTCAATGTAAATACCTGATCTACACATCCCCTACCCATTCTAAAGCCTCCTTCCTCACCTGCAATCCTGCTCTGTGTTTTACCTCTAATTCTTTCAATAATAACCCTACCATACACTTTACCAGGTATACTCAGGATACTTATTCTCCTATAATTTTTACAATCTCTTTTGTCCCCCTTCCCTTCATGTAAAGGAGCTATACACGCTCTCTGTCAATCCCTAGGTACCTACCCTTCTTTCATACATTTATTAAGCAAAAATACCAACCTCTTCAATACTATATCCCCCCCTGATTTTAACATTTCTGTCATGATCCCGTCAGTTCCAGCTGCTTTACCCCCTTTCATTCTACGTAATGTCTCACACACCTCCCCCACACTCATATCCTGCTCTTGTTCATTCCGAAAAGATGTTGTACCTCCCTGATGGAATTATCGCCTCTCTTTCTTTCTCAACATCTCCCCAACTACTAACTCTCCTACTCTGTTTTTAACTGACAAATTCATTCGTTCCCTGGGTTTTCTTAACTTGTTTATCTCACTCCATTTTTTTTGTCATTTTTCTATCATTTGCTCTCCTTTTCCACTCTCTCACCTCTCTCTTCACCTTTCTTTTACTCTCCATATATTCTACTCTTCGTATAACACTTCTGCTTTGTAAAAACCTCTCATAAGCTACCCTTTTCTCTTTTATCACACCCTTTACTTCATCATTCCACCAATCACTCCTCTTTCCTCCTGCACCCACCCTCCTATAACCACAAACTTCTGCCCCACATTCTAATACTGCATTTTTAAAAATATTCCAACCCTCTTCAACCCCCCCACTACTCATCTTTGCACTAGCCCACCTTTCTGCCAATAGTTGCTTATATCTCACCCGAACTTCTTCCTCCCTTAGTTTATACACTTTCACCTCTCTTTTACTTTCTGTTGCCATTTTCTTTGTCCCATCTACCTCTTACTCTTCCTGTAGCTACAACTAAATAATGATCTGATATATTAGTTGCCCCTCTATAAACATGTACATCCTGGAGCCTACCCATCAACCTTTTATCCACCAATACATAATCTAACAAACTACTTTCATTACGTGCTATATCTTACCTTGTATATTTATTTATCCCCTTTTTCATAAAATATGTATTATTTATTACCAAACCTCTTTCTACACATAGTTCAATTAAAGGCTCCCCATTTTCATTTACCCCTGGCACCCCAAATTTACCTACTACTCCCTCCACAACATTTTTTCCCACTTTAGCACTAAGACCCCCAACCACAAGTACTCTCTCACTGGTTCAAAACTTCCCACGCACTCAGTCAACATTTCCCAAAAATCTCTCTCTCTCTCCTCTATACTTCTCTCTTCCCCAGGTGCGTAAACACTTACTATAACCCACTTTTCACATCCAACCCTTATTTTACTCCACATGAACCTTGAATTTATACATTTATATTCCTTCTTTTCCTGCCATAGCTTATCCTTCAACATTATTGCAACTCCTTCTTTAGCTCTAACTCTATTAGAAACCCCTGACCTAATCCTATTTATTTCTCCCCACTAAAACTCTCCTACCCCCTTCAGCTTTGTTTCACTTAGAGCCAGGTCAACCAACTTCTATTCATTCATAACATCCAGAATCATCTCTTACTTATCATTCGCACAACATCCACACACATTCAAACATCCCACTTTCACGGTTTTCTTCTTTTTCTTTCTATTAGACTATACGGTAAAAGGGGTTACTAGCCCATTACTCCCGGCATTTTAGTTGACTTGTACAACACGCATGGCCTACGGAGGAAAGATTCTTATTCCACTTCCTCATTCCAATGGATATGAAAGGAAAGTAATAAGAACAAGAACTTTTAAGATAAAAGCAAAGAAATGTGTACATGCATGTGTAGTGTGACCTAAGTATATATATATATATATATATATATATATATATATATATATATATATATATATATATATATATATATATATATATATATATATATATATATACAGTGATACGGTGCGAGTGTGGTGAAAGTGTTGAATGATGATGAAAGTCTTTTCGTTTAGGGACTTTCTTTCTTTTTTGGGTCACCCTGCCTCGGTGGGAGACGGCCGACTTGTTGAATATATATATATATATATATATATATATATATATATATATATATATATATATATATATATATATATATATATATATATATATATATATATGTCGTGCCGAATAGGCAGAACTTGCGATCTTGGCTTAAATAGCAACGCTCATCTTGCCATATAGGACAAGTGAAAATTTGTGTATGCAATAATTTCGCCAAAATCATTCTGAACCTAACGAAAAAAAATATATTTCACTGTGTTTGTTTAGTATTACTGTAAACAAATCTAAAATAAATTTAGTTGGGTTAGGCTAAAATAAATTGCTCTTGTTATAATAAGGTTAGGTAAATTTTCTAAGATTCTGTTGGTGCAAAATTAAAAATTCTTACATTAACATTAATAAAAAAAATATATCTTTAAACCTATAAAAGAAAATTTCTGAAAAGACTTAATTTTAAATGAGTTCTTGCTAACTGACCAGTTTTACATATTCGGCACGACATATATATATATATATATATATATATATATATATATATATATATATATATATATATATATATATATATATATATATATATATATATATATATATATATATTTATATTCAGGTGTTGGACAAAACAATGGAAATACTTTAAAATTTTAAACAAATTTATTTTGATATGGTGTAGGACGACCTTCGGCAGTAATTACTCCTTGAATTCAACGAGGAATTGATTCATACAATGTTTGAATAGATTCCAGGGGTATTTTTGTTCATTCTTCAGCTAAAACAATCTCCAGTTCCTTAAGTGACGATGGTGAAGGGTATCGACTCCTCACTTGTTTTTCTAAAATGTACCATAAATTTTCAATTATATTAAGATCTGGGGATTGTGGTGGCCAGATGAGATGCTCAACCTTACTAGAAAGTTCCTCGTGCCACTCAGAGACGATTTTAGCTGTGTGAATCGGTGCATTATCGTCCTGGAAGATTGCATTCCCTTCTGGAAACAGTGTTGTAACCACAGGATGAAGTTGATCTGCTAAAATATTTAAATAGTCTTAACTTAATTCTGCCATGAAGGGCAAACATTGGTCCTGCAGATTTCCAAGATAGAGCATCCAAGATCATCACAGAACCTCCTCCGTGTTTAACAGTTGGAAGAAGATTCTCCACACGTATACTCGGCCAGAGGTTGGAAATAAGGTGAAACATGACTCGTCGGAGAAAATGACATTCTTCCACTGGTCTAAGGACCATTGTTGATTATTTTTACACCATTTACACACTTTCAACATTGGTTTTTGAAAGTAAAGGTTTCCTAATTGCAGCCCTCCCATAAAATCCATCTTTATGAAGTTCCCTTCTTACAGTTTTTTGTGGAAACTGGGTTAGGGAGGTATTTATTACGCTCTGCTGCAATTTTGGGTGTTGTAGTCTTATGATCCTTTCTAACAATCCGTGAAAGAGTTCGACGATCCTTATCTGACAGCTTTCGCAAAGGCTGTCATCACCTTCGAGACAGTACCTCTTGATACACCAAAAAGTCGAGCTGTTTTCGTTTTGCTACAACCACCCTCACCATCACCAACAATTCGACCTCTTTCAAAGTCTGACAGATCTGTCATTTTAGGGATTTTAGTTAATTTCTCTTGATAAATCTGTAAAAAATAAAATTTTTAGCAAAAAGGAATAAGCAAAAGTAATAATAAATCATAAAAACATATAAATAGCAAGATTTAATGATTTTATTCACGTTACGAAATTATTATGAGAAGATGGTAAGTGATCGACAGCATGCCCAGCCCTTCCAGGGCAGAGTATATGCCTCAGCCCGGGCTTGCAGCTCACAAGCCTGCCATTCCCATTAGCCCCCTTGGGGCGGGGATGGCAGACCAGAGAGGCCTAGCTTCCTCCGAGCCCCGTGAGGGCGGGGAATGTGGCTAGGCCTGGGGACAGTTGGTCCAAAAGATGAGGAGGTACTTGTGCCTCCTCCCATGGGAGACTTAGGTCTCAGACACTCCCTAAAGAGGGAGTCAAGGCCGGGCCACCACTTGGAAAAGTCCCGGGCCGGGAGAATACCGGCGAATCCTTAATAATAATAATAAGATGCTAGGTGTTTCCATTATTTTGTCCAACCCCTGTATATATATTGTGCCGAATAGGTAAAACTGGCCAATTAGCAAGAACTCATTTAAAATTAAGTCCTTTCTGAAATTTCTCTTATACGTTTAAAGATTTATTTATTTGATTTATGTTAATGTAAAAAATAAAATATTTTTTTTTTACCAAAAGATCCTTAGAAAACTTGCCTAACCTTATTATAACAAGGGTTATTAAATTTAGCCTAATCCAACTAAATGTATTTTAGAGAAGTTAACAATTTAATAAATAAAAAGCAATGAAATATATTTTTTTCGTTTGGTTCAGTATCATTTTTGCGAAATTATTCCATACACAAATTTTCGCTTGCCTTATTTGGCAAGAAGAGAGTTGCTATTTAAGCCAAAATAGCAAGTTTTACCTATTCGGTACGACATATATAGGAGAAACACGAAGGAACCTTTGTGTTGTCTATACTTTCTCCCTTGTAAAAGTTGTAATAAGTTTTATTACGGACAAACTGGTAAGTCTCTTTAGTCCAGAGTAAATGAACATAAATATGCAATAACTACTGGACAAGAATCCAGTATTTTTTTCACTCATGTGAGGAGGTTACAGGCATTATGTAGATTGGACTAACTGCAAAGAATTCAGTTTAATTCTACAGTTCGACGAATTTTTGTGGAATCATCTCTTACTAAGTAAGATGCACAACTGAGTTGTGGAGGAAGTGTAATGTTATCTAGAATGAATAGGAACTTCTGTCACTTCTTCCCTCATGGAGGACCTTCATGGTCGTGCACCACTCCAACACAATGTTCCGGGTTACGATTTCTTACTTCCAAATATAGAAACCTAGACTAACTACAATCGTGGATGTCTTCTTGATTTACTGCACTGCACAGTATGCATATATGGCTAGAGAGAGATCTTATCTTTCTTTGAAAATTTAGTCAGATATAAACTCTCTTCCTATAGATAACTGGTTGATTCTCAGCCTGGAACAAGAATATATATATTGCCTATCTGTTTTCCACATTAGACTGATGTGTGGCATATTGTATTATCCTACTTTCTATAATAAATCATAATGAGACCTAAAATTTAATATACTGTATAATATGGGTAATTTAGTAAAACATAAATCATCGCCATTTAACATATTAGACATGTAACAAAACCAATATACATTAGTTGTCTTGTGTATCTGACTTAATCAGTTGGATGCGTCCAGTACTAAGTAATTTACATCTACCTTCTCTGGAAAACGTTAAATAGCCTCTAACTTTACCTTACCTGTGTATAAATGAATCTCAACTACCGAATACTATAAATCTTGGTAATTAATTATGAATATAAGATAAATGTGAAAATTCTTTATCCAAAGGCAGTGTACATTGCTGAAGCCGAGACTTGAGATAATAATAATGATAATAATAATAATAATAATAATAATAACATTAATAATAATAATAATAATAATAACATTAATAATAATAATAATAATAATAATGGAGAAGAGTTCCTCTCCATGATCTGGAATAAGGTGGTCAGTCCCTCAGCCTGGAGAAGAGTTCAGCTCCATGATCAGGAACAAGGTGGTCAGTCCCTCAGCCTGGAGAAGAGTTCAGCTCCATGATCAGGAACAAGGTGGTCAGTCCCTCAGCCTGGAGAAGAGTTCAGCTCCATGATCAGGAACAAGGTGGTCAGTCCCTCAGCCTGGAGAAGAGTTCAGCTCCATGATCTGGAACGATATGAAAGTGAAGCATGTGAACGGAGTTTTAAATCCTGTGGAAGATGAGGTTGAAGATCTCCAAGACATCGTAGTGGACGGGATCCACCAGTGGAAGTAAGAAGGCGGACCCATCTGGAATCCAACCCTTCTCACTCATAACTAGAAGATATGCGATCGAAGATGTCCTCTTGGTACAGAGGACATCTTCCATTCTTCATCGCATATCTACTAGCTATGACTGAGAAGGATTGGATTCCAGATGGACCTGCCTTCTTCCACTGGTGGATCTCGTCCCCTACGATGTCTTGGAGATTTTCCACCTCACCTTCCACAGTATTTCAAATCGCTCCAGATCATGGAGCTGAACTCTTCTCCATGCTGAGGGACTGACCACCTTGTTCCAGATCATGGAGCTGAACTCTTCTCCAGGCTGAGGGACTGACCACCTTGTTCCAGACCATGGAACTGAACTCTTCTCCAGGCTGAGCGAATGACCGCTTTGTTCCAGACCATGGAACTGAACTCTTCTCCAGGCTGAGGGACAGATCACCTTGTTCCAGACCATGGAAGTGAACTCTTCTCCAGGCTGAGGGACTGACCACCTTGTTCCAGACTATGGAGATGAACCCTTCTCCAGGCTGAGGGACTGACCACTTTGTTCCAGACCATAGAACTGAACTCTTCTCCATGCTGAGGGACTGACCACTTTGTTCCAGATCATGGAACTGAACTCTTCTCCAGGCTGAGGGACTGACCACCTTGTTCCAAACCATGGAATTGAACTCTTCTCCAGGCTGAGGGACTGACCACCTTGTTCCAGACCATAGAATTGAACTCTTCTCCAGGCTGAGGGACTGACCACCTTGTTCCAGACCATAGAACTGAACTCTTCTCCAGGCTGAGGGACTGACCGACTGATGCCAACTGTTGTATACATGTCTTACTCTTCAACTTCTCGGTATTTCATATAGTTTTCTACGCTACTTGCATGTGAATTGGACCTGCCTGGCTTGGGCCAGTAGGTGACTAGGAACTGCTTAGCATGGGCCTGTAGGTGACTAGGAACTGCTTAGCATGGGCCAGTAGGTGACTAGGAACTGCTTAGCATGGGCCTGTAGGTGACTAGGAACTGCTTAGCATGGGCCAGCAGGTGACTAGGAACTGCCTAGCATGGGCCAGCAGGTGACTAGGAACTGCCTGGCATGGACCAGTAGGTGACTAGGAACTGACTGGCATGGCCCAGTAGATGGCTAGGAACTCCATAGCATCGACCAGTAGGTGACTAGGAACTGCCTAGCTTGGGCCAGTAGATGACTAGGAACTGCCTAGCATGGGTCATTAGGTGATTAGGAACTGCCTAGCATGGGCCAGTAGGTGACTAGGAACTGCTTAGCCTGGGCCAGTAGGTGACTAGGAACTGCATAGCATGGGCCTGTAGGTGACTAGGAACTGCTTAGCATGGGCCTGTAGGTGACTAGGAACTGCCTAGCATGGGCCAGCAGGTGACTAGGAACTGCCTGGCATGGACCAGTAGGTGACTATGAACTGCTTAGCATGGGCCTGTAGGTGACTAGGAACTGCCTGGCATGGACCAGTAGGTGACTAGGAACTGCCTGGCATGGGCCTGTAGGTGACTAGGAACTGCCTGGCATGGACCAGTAGGTGACTAGGAGCTGCCTGGCATGGACCAGTAGGTGGCTAGGAACTGCCTGGCATGGACCAGTAGGTGGCTAGGAACTCCATAGCATCGACCAGTAGGTGACTAGGAACTGCCTAGCTTGGGCCAGTAGGTGACTAGGAACTGCCTAGCATGGGTCATTAGGTGATTAGGAACTGCCTAGCAAGGGCCTGTAGGTGACTAGGAACTGCCTAGCATGGGTCATTAGGTGATTAGGAACTGCCTAGCATGGGCCTGTAGGTGACTAGGAACTGCCTGGTATGGACCAGTAGGCGACTAGGAAC
Organism: Cherax quadricarinatus; assembly: GCF_038502225.1. NCBI lineage: Eukaryota > Metazoa > Arthropoda > Malacostraca > Decapoda > Parastacidae > Cherax > Cherax quadricarinatus. The sequence continues at coordinate 30,935,321 of NC_091332.1, forward strand.
TGCGTGGCTTGGACCAGTAGGTGGCTAGGAACTCCCTGGCATGGACCAGTAGGTGGCTAGGAACTCCCTAGCATGGCCCAGTAGGTGACTAGGAACTGCCTAGCATGGCCCAATAGGTGGCGAGGAACTCCATAGCATCGACCAGTAGGTGACTAGGAACTGCCTAGCATGGGCCAGTAGGTGACTATGAACTGCCTAGCATAAGCCAGTAGGTGACTAGAAACTGCCTAGCATGGACCAGTAGGTGACTATGAACTGCCTAGCTTGGGCCAGCAGGTGGTTAGGAACTGCCTAGCTTGGGCCAGTAGGTGACTAGGAACTGCCTACATTGGGCCAGCAGGTGACTAGGAACTGCCTAGCATGGGCCAGCAGGTGACTAGGAACTGCCTAGCATGGGCCAGTAGGTGACTAGGAACTGCCTAGCATGGGCCAGCAGGTGACTAGGAACTGCCTAGCATGGGCCAGCAGGTGACTAGGAACTGCCTAGCATGGGCCAGCAGGTGACTAGGTACTGCCTAGCATGGGCCAGAAGGTGACTAGGAACTGCCTAGCATGGGCCAGCAGGTGACTAGGAACTGCCTAGCATGGGCCAGCAGGTGACTAGGAACTGCCTAGCATGGGCCAGCAGGTGACTAGGAACTGCCTAGCATGGGCCAGCAGGTGACTAGGAACTGCCTAGCATGGGCCAGCAGGTGACTAGGAGCTGCCTAGCATGGGCCAGCAGGTGACTAGGAACTGCCTAGCATGGGCCAGCAGGTGAATAGGAACTGCCTAGCATGGGCCAGCAGGTGAATAGGAACTGCCTAGCATGGGCCAGCAGGTGACTAGGAACTGCCTAGCATGGGCCAGCAGGTGACTAGGAACTGCCTACATTGGGCCAGCAGGTGACTAGGAACTGCCTAGCATGGGCCAGTAGGTCAGTGCGTCATCGAGGGACTGTGTGTCTTATTTTCACTGGCGTCCATCACTCTTGTCCCCCAGGATGCGACCCACACCAGTCTACTTACACCCAGGTACCTATTTGCTTGCTAGGTGAGCGGGACAGCAGGTATGAGGAAACACGTCCAATGTTCCCACCCGTGCCGGGGATCGAATCACAGGCACTCAGTGTGTGAGGCGAGATCGTTGCCCACCTGACCAGGCTTCTTAAAGTTTTAATTATTATTATTACGACTCTATCTTAAATTATTCTATTGTCCTCTATAGGAGAATATTTCTGAGTCGAGGCCAATGGCACATTGTCTCCAGATTTAACTGGCTCACGAAATTGTAACGACCCGATTGCAAACAAACCCTATACCACACAGTGGTGGCCTATGCTAACCTTCCTATGATCCAGTGGCTAGCGCGTCGGTCTGGAGTTTCATGACTTTCTGGACGCGGGTTCTAACCCCACCCGTGGTACAGTTTGGCTTCTCCAGATTTAGGGGTAACGTTACAATATTTTTCCTCCAATATTTTTTCTCATTATTGTTTATTGGTAGTGGTAGCAAGAGGAATAATGTGATACTCAGTGGAACTGCTGTATCAAGAGGCAATAATGTGATACTCACTGGAACTGCTGTATCAAGAGGCAATAATGTGATACTCAGTGGAACTGCTGTATCAAGAGGAATAATGTGATACTCAGTGGAACTGCTGTATCAAGAGGCAATAATGTGATACTCACTGGAACTGCTGTATCAAGAGGCAATAATGTGATACTCACTGGAACTGCTGTATCAAGAGGCAATAATGTGATACTCAGTGGAACTGCTGTATCAAGAGGAATAATGTGATACTCAGTGGAACTGCTGTATCAAGAGGCAATAATGTGATACTCAGTGGAACTGCTGTATCAAGAGGCAATAATGTGATACTCAGTGGAACTGCTGTATCAAGAGGCAATAATGTGATACTCAGTGAAACTGCTGTATCAAGAGGCAATAATGTGATAATCAGTGGAACTGCTGTATCAAGAGGCATTAATGTGATACTCAGTGGAACTGCTGTATCAAGAGGCAATAATGTGATACTCAGTGGAACTGCTGTATCAAGGGGCAATAATGTGATACTCAGTGGAACTGCTGTATCAAGAGGCAATAATGTGATACTCAGTGGAACTGCTGTATCAAGAGGCAATAATGTGATACTCAGTGGAACTGCTGTATCAAGAGGCAATAATGTGATACTCAGTGGAACTGCTGTATCAAGAGGCAATAATGTGATACTCAGTGGAACTGCTGTATCAAGAGGCAATAATGTGATACTCAGTGGAACTGCTGTATCAAGAGGCAATAATGTGATACTCAGTGGAACTGCTGTATCAAGAGGCAATAATGTGATACTCAGTGGAACTGCTGTATCAAGAGGCAATAATGTGATACTCAGTGGAACTGCTGTATCAAGAGGCAATAATGTGATACTCAGTGGAACTGCTGTATCAAGAGGCAATAATGTGATACTCACTGAAGCTGCTGTATCAAGAGGCAATAATGTGATACTCAGTGGAACTGCTGTATCAAGAGGCAATAATGTGATACTCAGTGGAACTGCTGTATCAAGAGGCAATAATGTGATACTCACTGGAACTGCTGTATCAAGAGGCAATAATGTGATACTCAGTGGAACTGCTGTATCAAGAGCAATAATGTGATACTCAGTGGAACTGCTGTATCAAGAGGCAATAATGTGATACTCAGTGGAACTGCTGTATCAAGAGGCAATAATGTGATACTCAGTGGAACTGCTGTATCAAGAGGCAATAATGTGATACTCACTGGAACTGCTGTATCAAGAGGCAAACCTAAACATCTGTTTGTAATAAAATATTTGCTTATTAATGTGTTTATGTTTATGTGTTCAGTGGTCAGTCGTCACGTGAGGTCACAGACCCTGAGCTGCTTTGGGGATTAGCGTGGACAGTTACAAAGCATGGCTTGCTTCTGCAGTGTTTTAAAAATTGAGGTTGGAGAGTTGAAGGAGGAGGTCTTGCTTCTCCAGGAGGAGATTAGGAGGCTGAAGGTCCACCTCAATGGGTCTGGGAGAGAGTGTGAGGTGGCTGGAGTTGTGGGGAATGAGACTTCTAGCAGTGAGGTGCAGTCTGTCTCTCGCTGTGAGGAGGCTGTAGTTGGGGAGGTAGCAACGGCTACCAGCAGTGAGGTGTAGCCCAGCACCTGCTACAAGTGGCGAGTGGTTCACAGTAATGGGAGGCGCATCAGAGTAAGGAAAGTTAAGAGTGAAGATCTGAAGGTAGGAAATCGCTTCTCTGTTCTCCAGGATGAATGTACTTCAGTGGCCAGTGAAGGTAAGGGTACTACTGCCCCTGCTAATGGAGGTAAGCGCATTCTTGTGGTTGGTGACTCTCAGGTAAGATATATTGACCGTGCTTTTTGTAATAGGAATAAGATGAGAGATAGAGTGTGCTTCCCTGGAGCTGGTGTTGGGGACATTGTCAACAGGCTGGATAATATCATGTCAGGTAATGGGAACAAGCCCATTATCTGTCTCAGTGCTGGTGGAAATGATATTGGGAAGGGTAGGAGAGAAGAGCTGCTAGATAAGTACAGGTCAGCTATAGATTTCATTAAGTCTAAGGGAGGGATCCCAATCATATGTAGCATCTTGCCTAGAAGGGGAGTAGGAAATGAATGGTTGTCTAGGGCAATTGGTGTAAATTGCTGGCTACACAGATACTGCAAGGAACTTGCAATCCCATTCATTGACAACTGGAACAACTTTTATGGCAAACATGATATGTATGCAAGGGATGGGGTACATCTCTCTGGGGCAGGGGTGGTAGCACTTGCAGACACGATTGAGAAGGCCATTGGTGAAATGCCTTTGATTTTAAACTGATGGAAGATAGAGGTATGGGTGTGTGTGGGAAACAAGCAGGTTGCAACACTAGGGTTGGAAACAGTAAATGTATAAAAGGCATTCAGCATGAAGTTATAAATAAAGACAATAGATCAGGTCAGCAAACAAAGGGGGACAGCAGAGGGCAGCAAGGGACTAGCTCCCTTAAGGTTTACTATACTAATAGCAGGAGTGTAAGAAATAAGATAGATGAGCTAAGATTAATTGCAAGTGCAGGAAACATAGATATTATTGCTATAACAGAGACCTGGCTCAATCTGAAAGATAGAGAGATGCCCTCTGAATGTCACATACAAGGCTATAAATTATTCCACACTGACAGGGTCAACAGGAAAGATGGTGGAGTAGCGATGTATGTCAGAGACAATTTAAATTGTTGTGTTAGACAAGATATTAAATTAGAAGCGTCAGCCACTGAATCTGTTTGGTTACAGCTTCTCGAGGGCCGAGAAAAACTAATTTTGGGTGTGATTTACAGGGCCCCAAATCTTGATAGGGAGTGCAGTAAACTTCTATGGGACGAAATTCGTAAGGCATCTACATACGAAAATGTTGTGCTAATGGGAGATTTCAACTATAGACAGATTGACTGGAGCAATTTGACAGGAAATTTAGAGTCAGGTGACTTTCTTGATACGATCCAGGATTGTTTTTTAAAACAGTTTGTGACAGAGCCAACAAGGGGAAATAACCTCCTTGACTTGGTTCTTGTCAGTAGGGAAACACTAATTAATTATCTTGAGGTTAATGATGAGCTTGGGGAAAGTGATCACAAATCACTCAGTTTTAATATATCATGGAATTCCCCTAATAATGGCAATCAAGTCTCCGTCCCTGACTTTCGCTTGGCTGATTTCATAGGACTGAAAAATTACTTAGGTGGGCTGAACTGGAATGACCTGACTAAGGGTCAGGTAGGTGGTGATGGTTGCCGATATGATGCTTTCCAGGGCATAGTTCTAGCTGCTCAGTCAAATTATGTTCCAAATAGGGAAATCAGATCAAACAAAAATGATCCTAAATGGATGAACAATAGATTAAAATATCTGATTGGTCAAAAGAGAGGCATATATAGGCAAATCAAAAGAGGAGAGGGGCAATTAAGAAATCGATATATTCAGTTAAAGAGAGAAATAAAAAAGGGAATTAGAAAAGCAAAAAGAGATTATGAGGTTAAAGTTGCAAGACAATCGAAGACTAACCCAAAAGGATTCTTTCAGGTATACAGAAGTAAGATCAGGGACAAGATAGGCCCACTCAAAAGTTCCTCGGGTCAGCTCACTGGCAGTGATAAGGAAATGTGTAGAATTTTTAACACATACTTCCTCTCAGTTTTTACACAGGAGGATACCAGCGATATTCCAGTAATGATAAATTATGTAGAACAGGACGATAATAAACTGTGCACGATTAGGGTCACAAGTGACATGGTCCTTAGGCAAATAGATAAATTAAAACCTAACAAATCCCCAGGCCCTGATGAACTGTATGCAAGGGTTCTAAAGGAATGTAAAGAGGAGCTTAGCACACCTTTGGCTAATCTTTTCAACATATCACTACAAACTGGCATGGTGCCAGATAAGTGGAAAATGGCAAATGTGATACCTATTTTCAAAACAGGTGACAAGTCCTTAGCTTTGAACTATAGACCAATAAGCCTAACCTCCATAGTGGGAAAATTTATGGAATCAATAATTGCCGAGGCAGTTCGTAGCCACCTTGAAAAGCATAAATTATTCAACGAATCTCAGCATGGTTTTACAAAGGGGCGTTCCTGCCTTACGAATTTATTAACTTTTTTCACTAAGGTATTTGAGGAGGTAGATCTTGGTAATGAATATGATATTGTGTACATGGACTTCAGTAAGGCTTTTGACAGGGTCCCACATCAGAGACTATTGAGGAAAATTAAAGCACATGGAATAGGAGGAGAAATTTTTTCCTGGATAGAGGCATGGTTGACAAATAGGCAGCAGAGAGTTTGCATAAATGGGGAGAAATCAGAGTGGGGAAGCGTCACGAGCGGTGTTCCACAGGGGTCAGTGTTGGGCCCCCTGCTGTTCACAATCTACATAAACGACATAGATGAGGGCATAAAGAGCGACATCGGCAAGTTTGCCGATGACACCAAAATAGGCCGTCGAATTCATTCTGACGAGGACATTCGAGCACTCCAGGAAGATTTGAATAGACTGATGCAGTGGTCGGAGAAGTGGCAGATGCAGTTTAATATAGACAAATGCAAAGTTCTAAATGTTGGACAGGACAATAACCATGCCACATATAAACTAAATAATGTAGATCTTAATATTACGGATTGCGAAAAAGATTTAGGAGTTCTGGTTAGCAGTAATCTGAAACCAAGACAACAGTGCATAAGTGTTCGCAATAAAGCTAATAGAATCCTTGGCTTCATATCAAGAAGCATAAATAATAGGAGTCCTCAGGTTGTTCTTCAACTCTATACATCCTTGGTTAGGCCTCATTTAGATTATGCTGCACAGTTTTGGTCACCGTATTACAGAATGGATATAAATTCTCTGAAAAATGTACAAAGGAGGATGACAAAGTTGATCCCATGTATCAGAAACCTTCCCTATGAGGATAGACTAAGGGCCCTGAATCTACACTCTCTAGAAAGACGTAGAATTAGGGGGGATATGATTGAGGTGTATAAATGGAAGACAGGAATAAATAAAGGGGATGTAAATAGTGTGCTGAAAATATCTAGCCTAGACAGGACTCGCAGCAATGGTTTTAAGTTGGAAAAATTCAGATTCAGGAAGGATATAGGAAAGTACTGGTTTGGTAATAGAGTTGTGGATGAGTGGAACAAACTCCCGAGTACAGTTATAGAGGCCAGAACGTTGTGTAGCTTTAAAAATAGGTTGGATAAATACATGAGTGGATGTGGGTGGGTGTGAGTTGAACCTGATAGCTTGTGCTACCAGGTCGGTTGCCGTGTTCCTTCCTTAAGTCAATGTGACCTGACCTGACTAGGTTGGGTGCATTGGCTTAAGCCGGTAGGAGACTTGGACCTGCCTCGCATGGGCCAGTAGGCCTTCTGCAGTGTTCCTTCGTTCTTATGTTCTTATGTTCTTATTAACTACGTTTATGATAACATCCACTGTGGGCGAAACGTTGTCAATAAAAGATGACATTATGCTGCATTTGTGTCTTTTAGAGTTGCCGATTATACCATCCCTTGGCAGCTGTCAAGTGCGGGATTTACAGCCCATTGTTACTGTAACAGAAACAGATATGTAGTAACACACTGGGAGAAGTGTTCCATCTGGCACCTCCTTGACACATTTACTTTACTTATCAGTGTTTCAGATTGTGTTTATAATTGTTTATGTTAAATAAAAATGTCCTTTCCTTATCTTTTCCCTAACGGACCTAACCTATCCTACCCTAACCTTCCCTTAATAGGCCAAACCTATCAAACCTATCCTGCTCTATCGTTCCCTTAACCTACCCTAAATTTCCGGTAACCTTACCCTAACCTGACCTAGCCAACCCTGACTTTCCCCTAACTATCCCCTAACCTACTTAACCTGCCCCTAACCTGGTCTTGGAAGGCCGCGCGGAAGCGACTCCAGGTCAACTTCAGGTGAACCTAAACTAATTCCCGTCTAACTTAACCAAACCTTTATGTTGCATTAAAAAAGATACAATTTAGAGAGATGCAGGAAACCTGAAATGGTTGACGTTGAGCGAGACGCCAGTCACTGTCGTTGAGCGAGACACCAGTCACTGTCGTTGAGCGAGACACCAGTCACTGTCGTTGAGCGAGACACTAGTCAATGTCGTTGAGTGAGACGCCTGTCACTATCGTTGAGCGAGACACCAGTCAATGTCGTTGAGCGAGACACCAGTCACTGTAGTTGAGTGTGATGCCCGTCACTGTCGTTGAACGAGACGCCAGTCAGTGTCGTTGAGCGAGACGCCAGTCACTGACATTTATAAATGATAGTGTTGTTTGGGGTAATAAATGGATTAAAATCTTGTGGGTCAGGCTGGCGACTCGTGTCTTGGACCTCTACATCCTCCTGACTCACAATGCTCAACCCACAAGTTCCGGCTTATAGTACTCTACAATGACCAGGTATTCACCATCTCGACCCTCGATCTCCAATAGGTACAGGGGGTCAGGTCACTGTCTGTTTCCGCTAAAGGTCAGGTTCGCTTAACCTGAGTGGTCGCATGCGGCCAGGAAATTAGCGGAGGGTGTGAATTATCGCCCCTTGAGATCAATGAATGCGGCCCACCTCCTTAAATCCTGTTTATCGCCTCTGGGCCGCCTCGGAGGGTTAATAGTCAAGCCACCTAACAAAGCCAACCACTGTGGCTTATTTCCCCACCCCCTTCCCATTGATGTTGTCAGGTCCTCTTCCCCAGGATGCTACCCACAACACTCCATTAACTCACAAATGTCACTTTACTGCTAAGAGAACAGAGGCAACAGTGTTGGTACCGGAGTGTTGTGTTGCTTGATAGTGTTGGTACCGCTGTGTGTTGTTGTTTGTTAGTGTTGGTACCGCACTGTTGTGTTGCTTGGTAGTGTTGGTACCTCTGTGTTTCGTTGTCTGGTATTATACCTGGTATACCTGGAGAGGGTTTCGGGGAAGAACCCCCCTTCCCCGCGGCCCGGCCTACGACCAGGCCTCGTGGTGGATCAGAGTCTGCTCAACCAGACTGTTACTGCTGCCCGCATGTAAACCGACGTAAGAACCACAACCCGACTGGTCAGGTACTGATTTTAGGTGCCTGTCCAACGCCTTCTTGAAGACAGCCAGGGGTCTTTTGGTAATCCCCCTTATGTGTGCTGGAGGCAGTTGAACAGTCTTGGGCCCCGGGCACTTATTGTGTTGTCTCTCAATGTACTCGTGTCACTCCTGCTTTTCAGAGGGGGAATTTTGCATCTCCTGCCGAGTCTTTTGCTTTCATAGGGAGTGATTTGCGTGTGTAACTTTGGTACTAATCCCTTTATGATTTTCCAAGTGTATATTATCATGTATCTTTCTCGCCTGCGTTTCAAAGAATACAAATTATGGGACTTTAACCGTTCCCAGTAATATAGCTGCTTTATCATACTTATGCGCGTCATGAAAGTTCTCTGTACACTCTCCAGGTGTGCGATATCTCCAGCCTTGAAGGGGGCAGTTAGTGTACATCAGTATTCCAGCCTAGAGAGTAAAAGCGATTTGAAGAGAATCATCATGGGCTTGGCGTCCCTAGGTTTGAAGGTTCATATTATCTATCCTATCACTTTTCTAGCAGATGAGGTAGATACATTGTTGTGGTCTTTGAAGGTGAGATCCTCTGACATTATCACTCCCAGGTCCTTCACATTACTTTTCGCTCTATTGCATGGTTAAAATTTGTCGTATACCCTGACTCAGTTTTAATTTCCTGAAGGTTTCCATATCTGAGTAGTTGAAATTTCTCTTTAATGAACTTCATATCGACTCATGAAATCGTAATGCCACGATTGCAAACAAACCATACCACGGGCGGGGATAGAACCCGCGGTCATAGAGTCTCAAAACTCCAGACCGTCGCGTTAGCCACTGGACCAGCTAGCCACAATAAGATTCGTCCAACTAGGTATATTTCTACACCATAGGAAGGTTAGCATAGCCACCACTGTGACCACCACTGTGGCTAACGCGACGGTCTGGAGTTTTGAGACTCTCTGACCTCGGGTTCAATCCCCGCCCGTGGAATGGTTTAACTTCATATCGTTTTGAGTGGCCCATTTAAAGATTTGGTTGATGTCCTCTTGGAGTCTCGCAGTGTCCTCGATGGAGGTCACTGTCATGGTGATCCAGGTGTCATCCACGAAGAAAGACACGGAGCTATAACTAACATCTCTGTCTGTGTCAGATATGAGGATGAGGAACAGGATGGGAGCGAGTGCTGTGCCTTGTGGAACAGAGTTTTCACTGTAGCTGCCTCAGACTTGACTCTGTTTCTATTACTCTGAGATCTGATAGAAAGTTATGGTACCGCTGTGTTGTGTTGCTTGGTAGTGTTGGTACTGTTGTGTTGCTTGGTAGTGTTGGTACTGTTGTGTTGCTTGGTAGTGTTGGTACTGCTGTTTTGTAATAATGTTGGTAGAATTACCGACAATAAGTAAAGTAAAAGGACACAAGTGCAACTAATGTGACATTCATTGTGGCAACGTTTCGCTCCTGGAGAGCGAAACGTTGCCACAATAAAATGTCACATTAGTTGCACTTGTGTCCTTTTACTTTACACATTGTTGTTTTATTTGGTAGTGTTGGTGCTTCTTTGTATTGTTGTTTGGTAGTGTTGGTACTCTTGTGTAGCTTTAAAGTGTTGGTACTGCTGTGTTGTTTGGTAGTGTTGGTACTGCTGTGTTATTTGGTAGTGTTGGTACTGCTGTGTTGTTTGGTAGTGTTGGTACTGCCGTGTTGTTTGGTAGTGTTGGTACTGCCGTGTTGTTTGGTAGTGTTGGTACTCTTGTGTAGCTTTAAAGTGTTGGTACTGCTGTGTTATTTGGTAGTGTTGGTACTGCTGTGTTGTTTGGTAGTCTTGGTACTGCCGTGTTGTTTGGTAGTGTTGGTACTGCCGTGTTGCTTGGTAGTGTTGGTACTGCTGTGTTGTTTGGTAGTGTTGGTACTGTTGTGTTGTTTGGTAGTGTTGTTACTGCTGTGTTGTTTGGTAGTGTTGGTACTGCTGTGTTGTTTGGTAGTGTTGGTACTGTTGTGTTGTTTGGTAGTGTTGGTACTGCTGTTTTGTTTGGTAATGTTGGTACTGTTGTGTTGTTTGGTAGTGTTGGTACTGCTGTGTTGTTTGGTAATGTTGGTACTGTTGTGTTGTTTGGTAGTGTTGGTACTGCTGTGTTGTTTGTTAGTGTTGGTATTGCTGTGTTGTTTGGTAGTGTTGGTACTGCCGTGTTGTTTGGTAGTGTTGGTACTGCTGTGTTGTTTGTTAGTGTTGGTACTGCCGTGTTGTTTGGTAGTGTTGGTACTGCTGTGTTGTTTGGTAGTGTTGGTACTGCCGTGTTGTTTGGTAGTGTTAGTACTGCCGTGTTGTTTGGTAGTGTTGGTACTGCTGTGTTGTTTGGTAGTGTTGGTACTGCCGTGTTGTTTGGTAGTGTTGGTACTGCCGTGTTGTTTGGTAGTGTTGGTACTGCCGTGTTGTTTGGTAGTGTTGGTTCTGCCGTGTTGTTTGGTAGTGTTGGTACTGTTGTGTTGTTTGGTAGTGTTGGTACTGTTGTGTTGTTTGGTAGTGTTGGTACTGCTGTGTTGTTTGGTAGTGTTGGTACTGCTGTGTTGTTTGGTAGTGTTGGTACTGCTGTGTTGTTTGGTAGTGTTGGTACTGCTGTGTTGTTTGGTAGTGTTGGTACTGCTGTGTTGTTTGGTAGTGATGGTACTGCCGTGTTGTTTGGTAGTGTTGGTACTGCTGTATTGTTTGGTAGTGTTGGTACTGCCGTGTTGTTTGGTAGTGTTGGTACTGCTGTGTTGTCTGGTAGTGTTGGTACTGCTGTGTTGTTTTGTAGTGTTGGTACTGTTGTGTTGTTTGGTAGTGTTGGTACTGCTGTGTTGTTTGGTAGTGTTGGTACTGCCGTGTTGTTTGGTAGTGTTGGTACTGCTGTGTTGTTTGGTAGTGTTGGTACTGCTGTGTTGTTTGGTAGTGTTGGTACTGCCGTGTTGTTTGGTAGTGTTGGTACTGCTGTGTTGTTTGGTAGTGTTGGTACTGTTGTGTTGTTTGGTAGTGTTGGTACTGTTGTGTTGTTTGGTAGTGTTGGTACTGTTGTGTTGTTTGGTAGTGTTGGTACTGTTGTGTTGTTTGGTAGTGTTGGTACTGTTGTGTTGTTTGGTAGTGTTGGTACTGCTGTGTTGTTTGGTAGTGTTGGTACTGCTGTGTTGTTTGGTAGTGATGGTACTGCCGTGTTCTTTGGTAGTGTTGGTACTGCTGTATTGTTTGGTAGTGTTGGTACTGCCGTGTTGTTTGGTAGTGTTGGTACTGCTGTGTTGTCTGGTAGTGTTGGTACTGCTGTGTTGTTTTGTAGTGTTGGTACTGTTGTGTTGTTTGGTAGTGTTGGTACTGCTGTGTTGTTTGGTAGTGTTGGTACTGCCGTGTTGTTTGGTAGTGTTGGTACTGCTGTGTTGTCTGGTAGTGTTGGTACTGCTGTGTTGTTTGGTAGTGTTGGTACTGCCGTGTTGTTTGGTAGTGTTGGTACTGCCGTGTTGTTTGGTAGTGTTGGTACTGCCGTGTTGTTTGGTAGTGTTGGTACTGCCGTGTTGTTTGGTAGTGTTGGTTCTGCCGTGTTGTTTGGTAGTGTTGGTCCTGTTGTGTTGTTTGGTAGTGTTGGTACTGTTGTGTTGTTTGGTAGTGTTGGTACTGCTGTGTTGTTTGTTAGTGTTGGTACTGCTGTGTTGTTTGGTAGTGTTGGTACTGCTGTGTTGTTTGGTAGTGTTGGTACTGCTGTGTTGTTTGGTAGTGTTGGTACTGCTGTGTTGTTTGGAAGTGTTGGTACTGCTGTGTTGTTTGGTAGTGTTGGTACTGCCGTGTTGTTTGGTAGTGTTGGTACTGCTGTGTTGTTTGTTAGTGTTGGTACTGCCGTGTTGTTTGGTAGTGTTGGTACTGCTGTGTTGTTTTGTAGTGTTGGTACTGTTGTGTTGTTTGGTAGTGTTGGTACTGCTGTGTTGTTTGGTAGTGTTGGTATTGCTGTGTTGTTTGTTAGTGTTGGTACTGCTGTGTTGTTTGGTAGTGTTGGTACTGCTGTGTTGTTTGTTAGTGTTGGTACTGCCGTGTTGTTTGGTAGTGTTGGTACTGCTGTGTTGTTTGGTAGTGTTGGTACTGCTGTGTTGTTTGGTAGTGTTGGTACTGCTGTGTTGTTTGGTAGTGTTGGTACTGCTGTGTTGTTTGTTAGTGTTGGTACTGCTGTGTTGTTTGGTAGTGTTGGTACTGCTGTTTTGTTTGGAAGTGTTGGTACTGCTGTGTTGTTTGGTAGTGTTGGTACTGCTGTGTTGTTCTCTTTGGTAGTGATAGTACTACTGTGTTGTGCTTTTTGGTACTGTTGGTACTTCTGTGTTGTGATCTTTGGTTGTGAGGGTACTATGTCGTGTTGTTGGTAGTGTTGGTACTACTGTGTTGTGATCTTTGGTAGTGTTGGTACAATTTCTTTATAAGCTCCTCAAGTCACTTTGTGATAAACCAAGCTGTAGTTGTCACCATGACCTACATGCTGCCAGCAGCAGCAGCCTGGTTGATCACGCCTTGACGGCGCTACGCAGTATATGTAATGTTCGTTAATATTTAATGAAATGTGAATTTTTTATTGAATACTCAGTGTAACTCTAGTATACTCAGTGTAACTCTAGTATACTCAGTGTAACTCAAGAATACTCAGTGTAACTCTAGCACACTCAGTGTTACTCTCGTATACTCAGTGTAACTCTAGTATACTCAGTGTAACTCTGGAATACTCAGCTTAAATAGTATATTCATTTTAACTCTGGTATACTCAGTGCAACTCTAATATACTCAGTGTAACACTAGTATACTCAGTGTAACTCTCGTATACTCAGTGTAACTCTGAAATACTCAGTGTAACTCTAGTATACTCATGTTACAAAAAACGCGATTCTAAAAGCTTAGAGATCTCCAGTGAATACTAGAAAGGACTGCCCTTCCAGCATCCAGCCTGTTACTGGGTTTTCGTAACAAGTAGTCAGTATCCTTGTCCAATTATCCATTAGAAATCAGTATGATTCAATAGTGCTTCAGGATTACAACTGGTAGGCTACTAACTAGAGAAATTAAAATTTAATAACTTTATTAAGTCTAGAGGTATATTATCAAATTAAATTAAATTAAATTAATCACAATAATCAAAATAATATCACTTTTCTCGTTTACAGTATTATTGTGTTGAAAGCACATATCACATTATCATTCTTAAGTACCGTCTGGTACATTTAACATTTAATAAGATATTACAAATATGTACAAGTTTGTGTATGTGTGTAAGTGCTCTAAGTAGTTCGCTATGTCTCAAGACTCGACTAGACTTAAACAAGTGACTGACAAAGTCCTTAAATAAACTAACTTCTTGACCGACTGGCAACCAGAACAGTCTGCTGGAACAACAAAACGACTGATAAGCCGAACAACAATATAACAAGCAACTGCGACACAGAATCAGGAACAAGGAGATAATATAACGACAGCTAGTAGATACCATCAGCAGATCCTCCACAAAAGTCACAAAACTCCCATAATACTGAATCTAAGTTCAGCATAAGAAAATACCCGACTGTGATCATACACAGACACCAGTACAAATTAAGTCAGAAGCAACAGCTCAGGACCTGAGATGCTCGGAGAGTCTAAGCGACACACAACCTCAGTACAACGTCGAAAATCACTAAGTCTATACAATGTTCTGTGAACAGAGTTCTACAGAACTAACAAGAATAATGAGACAGACACTCTGTCCAACCACCAAGAGAGTCTCGAGCAGACTGAATACTTCACGAGAGGTGAGGACACCCTCCCTCGATCACGTGATAGCCCCGTGGACAGCACAGCTCAGAAGCCGGCAGTATAACGAGCAACAAGCGATAATTACAGTAGTTTGACAATCAAGACTTGAACTGAGCACATAATATGTTACATCCTAACAACATAAGTCAAATAACAATATAAAGCAATACATTTACGATTTAGCTATTATCGCAAATATAAGCAATATAAAATTATATGAAAAGGTAATATACATTATATATATATACATAATAATCATTGTAACCCATTCAGGGGTTGCAACAACTCAGCGTAACTCTGGTATACTCAGTGTAACTTTAGTAAAGTCAGTGTAACTCTGGTATACTCAGTGTAACTAGTATACTCAGTGTAACTCTGGTATACTCAGTGTAAATAGTACACTTATTGAAACTCTGGTATACTCAGTGAAACTAGTACACTCAGTCCGACTCTAGTATACTCAGCGTAACTCTGGTATACTCAGTGCAACTCTAATATACTCAGTGTAACACTGATATAATCAGTGCAACTCTAGTATAAATGAGAGCAACTCTGGTATACTCAACGTAACTCTGGTATACTCAGTGTAACTTTAATATACTCAGTGTAACTCTGGTATATTCAGTGTAACTCTGGTATACTTAGCTTGACAATGGCATACTCAGTGTAATTCTAATATACTCAATGGAACTCTACTATACTCAGTGTGACTCTGGTATACTCAGTGTAACTCTAGTATACTCAGTGTAATTCTATTATACTCAGTGCAACTGTAGTATACTCAGTGTAACTCTGGTACACCCAGTGTAACTAGTATACTCAGTGTAACTTTGGTATACTCAGTGTAGCTAGTACACTCAGTGTAACTCTGATATACTCCGTGAAACTAGTATACTCAGTGTAACTCTAATATACTCAGTGTAACTCTGGTATATTCAGCGTAACTTTGGTATACTTAGCGTAACTCTGGTATACACAGTGTAACTCTAGTATACTCATTGTAACTCTGGTATACTCAGTGTAACTAGTATATTCTGTAACTCTAGTATACTCAGTGTAATTCTAGTATAGTTAGTGTAAATCATGTATACTCAGTGTAACAAGTATATTCAGTGTGACTCAATTATACTCAATGTAACTCCTCTGGTAAACTCAGTGTAACTCTGGAATACTCGGTGTAACTCTGGTATACTCAGGGAAACTCTGGTATAATCAGTGTAACTAGTATATTCAGTGTAACTCTAGTATACTTAGTGTAACTCTGGTATACTCAGTGTAAATCTTGCATACTCAGTTCAACCAGTATATTCTGTGTAACTCTGGAATACTCAGTGTAACCCTAGTATACTCAGTGTAACTCTGGTATACTCAGTGCAACTCTAGTATACTCAGTGTAACTCTGGTATACTCAGTGTAACGCTAGTATACTCAGTGTATCCCTGGTATACTCAGAGTAACTCTAGTATACTCAGTGTAACTGGTATACGCAGTGTAACTATAGCATACTAAGTGCAACTCTGGTATACTCAGTGTAACTAGTATACTCGGTGTAACTAGTGTACTCACTCAGTGTAACTTTGGTATACTCAGTGTAACTAGCACGCTCAGTGTAACTCTGGTATACTCAGTGTAACTCTAGTATATTCAGTGTAACTCTAGTATACTCAGTGTAACTCTGCTATATTCAGTGTAACTCTAGTATACTCAGTGTAACACTGGTATACTCAGTGTAACTAGTATATTCAGTGTAACTCTAGTATACTCAGTGTAACTCTGCTATATTCAGCGTAAATTTTGTATACTCAGTGTAACTAGTATATTCAGTGCAACTCTAGTATACTCAATGTAACTCTAGCAAACACAGTGTAACTATTATACTCAGTGTAACTTTATTATACTCAGTGTAACTCTAGTAAACTCAGTGTAACTCTAGTGTCCTCAGTGTAACTCTAGTGTCCTCAGTGTAACTCTAGTGTCCTCAGTGTAACTCTAGTGTCCTCAGTGTAACTAGAATACTCAGTGTAACTAGGATACACAGCGTATCTCTAGTATGCTCAGTGTAACTGTGGTATGACTATCAAATGGTATATAATACCGACAGGTTGGTAGATAAGACACATAGGCAACATTTAGGCAACTTTATTCCGAAACGTTTCGCCCGCACAGTAGGCTTCTTCAGTCGAGTACAGAAAGTAGGCAGGAGCAGTAGAGATGTGAAGACGATGTAATCAGTCCATCACCCTCGAAGTCGTAGACTTTAGGTTGTAAGTCCCTCAGCCTGGAGAAGTTCTGTTCCAAAGTCTGGAACTAACTGTTAGTTAACGTTTCGCCTACTGTGTAGGCGAAACGTTTCGGAATAAAGTTGCCTAAATGCTGCCTATGTGTCTTATCTACGTAATTGTGGTATACTCAGTGTAACTCTGATATATTCAGTGTAACTAGCATATTCATTGTAACTCTAGTGCACACAGCGTAATTCTGGTTGTCATGTATGGTGGGGGGTTTGTTGGACTGTTTGTAATAGGGGGATTTGGGATTAAGGGTGTGTGTGGGAAACAAGCAGGTTGCAACACTAGGGTTGGAATCAGTAAATGTATAAAAGGCATTCAGCATGAAGTTATAAATAAAGACAATAGATCAGGTCAGCAAACAAAGGGGGACAGCAGAGGGCAGCAAGGGACTAGCTCCCTTAAGGTTTACTATACTAATAGCAGGAGTGTACGAAATAAGATAGATGAGTTAAGATTAATTGCAAGTGCAGGAAACATAGTTATTATTGCTATAACAGAGACCTGGCTCAATCTGAAAGATAGAGAGATGCCCTCTGAATGTCACATACAAGGCTATAAATTATTCCACACTGACAGGGTCAACTGGAAAGGTGGTGGAGTAGCGATGTATGTCAGAGACAATTTAAATTGTTGTGTTAGACAAGATATTAAATTAGAAGCGTCAGCCACTGAATCTGTTTGGTTACAGCTTCTCGAGGGCCGAGAAAAACTAATTTTGGGTGTGATTTACAGGGCCCCAGATCTTGATAGGGAGTGCAGTAAACTTCTATGGGACGAAATTCGTAAGGCATCTACATACGAAAATGTTGTGGTAATGGGAGATTTCAACTATAGACAGATTGACTGGAGCAATTTGACAGGAAATTTAGTCAGGTGACTTTCTTGATACGATCCAGGATTGTTTTTTAAAACAGCTTGTGACAGAGCCAACTAGGGGAAATAACCTCCTTGACTTGGTTCTTGCCAGTAGGGAAACACTAATTAATAATCTTGAGGTTAATGATGAGCTTGGGGAAAGTGATCACAAATCACTCAGTTTTAATATATCGTGGAATTCCCCTAATAATGGCAATCAAGTCTCTGTCCCTGACTTCCACTAGGCTGATTTCATAGGACTGAAAAATTACTTAGGTGGGCTGAACTGGAATGACCTGACTAAGGGTCAGGTAGGTGGTGATGGTTGCCGATATGACGCTTTCCAGGGCATAGTTCTAGCTGCTCAGTCAAATTATGTTCCAAATAGGGAAATCAGATCAGACAAAAATGATCCTATATGGATGAACAATAGATTAAAATATCTAATTGGTCAAAAGAGAGGCATATACAGGCAATTCAAAAGAGGAGAGGGGCAATTAAGAAATCGATATATTAAGTTAAAGAGAGAAATAAAAAAAGGAATTAGAAAAGCAAAAAGAGATTATGAGGTTAAAGTTGAAAGAGATTCGAAGACTAACCCAAAAGGATTCTTTCAGGTATACAGAAGTAAGATCAGGGACAAAATAGGCCCACTCAAAAGTTCCTCGGGTCAGCTCACTGACAGTGATAAGGAAATGTGTAGAATTTTTAACACATACTTCCTCTCAGTTTTTACACAGGAGGATACCAGCGATATTCCAGAAATGATAAATTATGTGGAACAGGACGATAATAAACTGTGCACGATTAGGGTCACAAGTGACATGGTCCTTAGGCAAATAGATAAATTAAAACCTAACAAATCCCCAGGCCCTGATCAACTGTATGCAATGGTGTGATGAATGGTTTGAAAAACCGACAAGTTGAAGATTGAGACACTTATGCAGCATATGGGAATCTTTATTCAGGAAACGTTTCGCCACTGTGTGGCGAAACGTTTCCTGAATAAAGATTCCCATATGCTGCATAAGTGTCTCATGTATGCAATGGTTCTAAAGGAATGTAAAGAGGAGCTTAGCAAACCTTTGGCTAATCTTTTCAACATATCACTACAAACTGGCATTGTGCCAGATAAGTGGAAAATGGCAAACGTGATACCTATTTTCAAAGCAGGTGACAGGTCCTTACCTTCGAACTATAGACCAATTAGCCTAACCTCCATAGTGGGAAAATTTATGGAATCAATAATTGCCGAGGCAGTTCGTAGTCACCTTGAAAAGCATAAATTAATCAACGAATCTCAGCATGGTTTTACAAAGGGGCATTCCTGCCTTACGAATTTATTAATTTTTTTCACTTAGGTATTTGAGGAGGTAGATCATGGTAATGAATAAGATATTGTGTATATGGACTTCAGTAAGGCTTTTGACAGGGTCCCACATCAAAGACTATTGAGGAAAATTAAGGCACATGGAATAGGAGAATTTTTTTCCTGGATAGAGGCATGGTTGACAAATAGGCAGCAGAGAGTTTGCATAAATGGGGAGAAATCAGAGTGGGGAAGCGTCACGAGCGGTGTTCCACAAGGGTCAGTGTTGGGCCCCCTGGTGTTCACAATCTACATAAACGACATAGATGAGGGCATAAAGAGCGACATCGGCAAGTTTGCCGATGACACCAAAATAGGCCGTCGAATTCATTCTGAAGAGGACATTAGAGCACTCCATTAAGATTTGAGTAGACCGATACAGTGGTCGGAGAGGTAGCAGATGCAGTTTAATATAGACAAATGCAAAGTTCTAAATGTTGGACAGGACAATAACCATGCCACATTGTGTACGAATGGTATATAATACCGACAAGATGAGAGTAAGACACATGTGCAACATCTGGGTATCTTTATTGTAGACGTTTCGCCATCCAGTGGCTTTATCAATACAAATTCTAGGACATAACTTGAAGACAGTAGAACTATGTACATAGTTCTACTGTCTTCAAGTTATGTCCTAGAATCTGTATTGATAAAGCCACTGGATGGCGAAACGTCTACAATAAAGATACCCAGATGTTGCACATGTGTCTTACTCTCAACCATGCCACATATAAACTAAATAATGTAGATCTTAATATTACAGATTGCGAAAAAGATTTAGGAGTTCTGGTTAGCAGTAATCTGAAACCAAGACAACAGTGCATAAGTGTTCGTAATAAAGCTAATAGAATCCTTGGCTTTATATCAAGAAGCATAAATAATAGGAGTCCTCAGGTTGTTCTTCAACTCTATACATCCTTGGTTAGGCCTCATTTAGATTATGCTGGACAGTTTTGGTCACCGTATTACAGAATGGATATAAATGCTCTGGAAAATGTACAAAGGAGGATGACAAAGTTGATCCCATGTATCAGAAACCTTCCCTATGAGGATAGAATGAGGGCCCTGAATCTGCACTCTCTAGAAAGACGTGGAATTAGGGGGGATATGATTGAGGTGTATAAATGGAAGACAGGAATATATAAAGGGGATGTAAATAGTGTGCTGAAAATATCTAGCCTAGACAGGACTCGCAGCAATGGTTTTAAGTTAGAAAAATTCAGATTCAGGAAGGATATAGGAAAGTACTGGTTTGGTAATAGAGTTGTGGATGAGTGGAACAAACTTCCAAGTACAGTCATAGAGGCCAGAACGTTGTGCAGCTTTAAAAATAGGTTGGGTAAATACATGAGTGGGTGTGGGTGGGTGTGAGTTGGACCTGATTAGCTTGTGCTACCAGGACGGTTGCCGTGTTCCTCCCTTAAGTCAAGGTGACCTGACCTGACTAGATTGGGTGCATTGGCTTAAGCTGGTAGGAGACTTGGACCTGCCTCGCATGGGCCAGTAGGCCTTCTGCAGTGTTCCTTCGTTCTTATGTTCTTATGTAGGCGGGGGATAGGCAAAGCTAAGTGGTCGGAGAGATTATGAACGGAGTTGGTGACGGAGTTGGAGGTAAGTAATGTGAGGTCACTGGTGACTATACCATCACCTCTCATACTGTAGATGAATGGTTCACAGAACCGACACGTTGATAAATTAGACACATGTGCAACTCTTGGGTATGATGAATGGTTTTGAAAACCGACAAGTTGAAGAATTGAGACACTTATGCAACACATGGGAATCTTTATTGAAGAAACGTTTCGCCACACAGTGGCTTCATCAGTCCATATACAGGAGAAACTTGAAGAACAGGAGGAGAATGAGGTAATCAGTCCCTCAACCTTGAGTCGATGTGTTCAGTCCATCAATCTTGAATAGAATACAGCATACGTGCTGAGAAGCAGCTTATAAACCGTAGGTAGGAGAGGTGCAGCAGTTGTAGGTGGTGTCACATTTGAGGAACTGATTACCTCATTCTCCTCCTGTTCTTCAAGTTTCTCCTGTGTATGAACTGATGAAGCCACTGTGTGGCGAAACGTTTCCTTAAATAAAGATACCCAAGAGTTGCACATGTGTCTAATTTATCACCTCTCATACTGCTCACCCTCTCACTACTTGAAATAATGAATAAAATAGCAAATAACAGGGACAGTGAATATTACTATTCTACTGAAACACAGTTTATTATTAAGTCTTTGTACAATAATATATTTGGGAACAAGAGTACATTATTGTGATTTAGATAAATGGGGTGGTACATATAAGCAGTGAGACAGGGAATACAATTAACTTGATGAAAATGAATATAACTTACAATATTCACAAATAACCCGCACATAAAAGAGAGAAGCTTACGACGACGTTTCGGTCCGACTAGTGTGACTGTCAATGGTCCAAGTCGGACCGAAACGTCGTCGTAAGCTTCTCTCTTTTATGTGCGGGTTATTTGTGTATCGTTCCAGTCACTGTATTGTGCCTTTTTGTTATTAACTTACAATATAGTTCAGAGGACAGTTCACCAAAGGAACTCAGCCACAGGTCCCAAGACCTACGCAGCCGAGTACTGCTCCGAGCCAGTACTCTGCCCACTGTCTCCAACAGTCTCCTCCAGAGACTTAAGAACACTGAAGCAAGCCTACTGGCCCATGCGAGGCAGGTCCAAGTCTCATACCGGCTTACGCCAATGCACCCAACCTAGTCAGGTCAGGTCACATTCACTTAAGGAAGGAACACGGCAACTAACCTAGTAGCACAAGCTAATCAGGTCTAACTCGCACCCACCCACACCCACTCATGTATTTATCTAGCCTATTTTTAAAGCTACACAACGTTATAGCCTCTATAACTGTACTCGGGAGTTTGTTCCACTCATCCACAGCTCTATTACCAAACCCGTACTTTCCTATAT
>NC_091332.1:30962170-30967170 GCF_038502225.1 Cherax quadricarinatus
TCCCATGTGTGACCTTGATGAGTGTGTATCAGCAGATCCTCCTCCCAGGTTAAGTCAGTATTACACTCTGGCTGAGGACCCTCCCATGTGTGACCTTGATGAGTGTGTATCAGCAGATCCTCCTCCCAGGTTAAGTCAGTATTACACTCTGGCTGAGGACCCTCCCATGTGTGACCTTGATGAGTGTGTATCAGCAGATCCTCCTCCCAGGTTAAGTCAGTATTTCACTCTGGCTGAGGACCCTCCCATGTGTGACCTTGATGAGTGTGTATCAGCAGATCCTCCTCCCAGGTTAAGTCAGTATTTCACTCTGGCTGAGGACCCTCCCATGTGTGACCTTGATGAGTGTGTATCAGCAGATCCTCCTCCCAGGTTAAGTCAGTATTTCACTCTGGCTGAGGACCCTCCCATGTGTCACCTTGACATTAGAAATAAAACGTGGTTATATGAGTGTAGTGTACAGTGTTCAGTACACATAAATACGACACAGTACGCTGTTCATGACAATTTACAGATAAAACGATATATCTACCAGCAACAATGTCAGTCCCCTGGTGGGCGAAACTCTCACTCCAGGAAATACCACGAGCCCCATATTGCGTCTTACTGCACATACTTGTACGTATAATGTCTCCCACTTGTTTACATATTATTCTGTCTGCTGTTTTTCTTACTGTTCTCTCTCAACGCTTTAAAAGTTGTAATCGACTGAGTGTATTACTGTATTTACCGTTGTTATAATTTTAACCAAGACGACTGTGAGTGAATGAGATGTGCGTGAGTGCATGCGGGCGTGCACGCGGGCGTGCGTGCGGGCGTGCATGCGGGTTGTGCACTAGGTTTGAAAGTTATCGACTGCACAAGGGGCGCTGAAGCTGTGCTTCACGTGTACACCATCAGTCAGGAATATGTTAATTCCTCAAATAAGGATTAAAGCAATCTGTGTATATACACTGAAAGTGTCAGTGTATGAACTAGTTTATCACTGAATACACACGCATCTCTATGTATGTGTATATATATATATATATATATATATATATATATATATATATATATATATATATATATATATATATATATACACACACACACACGCAAACAGGAGTCACAATTAGAAGTTGAAGACTCTTATCGGTCAAAGGGGTGTTAGAAAGTATTTCTTCAGTCGTAGTTGTCAAGAAGTGGAATAGCCTAGAAAGTGACGTAGTGGAGGAAGGAACTATACATAGTTTTAAGATGAGGTGTGATGATCAAGCTCATGGAGCAGGGAGAGAGAGGACCTAGTAGCGATCAATGAAGAGGCGGGGTTAGGACCTATGACTCGACCCTTGCAACCACAAATAGGCGAGTACAAATAGGCGAGTGCGCGCGCGCGCACACACACACACACACACACACACACACACACACATACACACACACTGTTACAAAAAACGCGATTCTAAAAGCATAGAGATCTCCAGTGAATACTAGAAAGGACTGCCCTTTTAGCATCCAGCCTGTTACTGGGTTTTCGTAATAAGTAGTCAGTATCCTTGTCCAATTATCCATTAGAATTCAATAAGATTCAATAGTGCTTCAGGATTACAACTGGTAGGCTACTAACTAGAGAAAATAAAATTTAATAAATTTATTGTCTAGGCGTATATCAAATTAAATTAAATTAATCACAGTAATTAAAATAATATCACTTCTCTCGAGTACAATATTATTGTGCTGAAAGCACATATCACATTTATCATTCTTAAGTACCGTCTGGTACATTAACGTTTAATAAGATATTACAAATATGTACAAGTAAGTTTGTGTGTATGTGTGTAAGTGCTCTACGTAGTTCGCTATGTCTCAAGACTCGACTAGACTTAAACAAGTGACTGACAAAGTCCTCAAATAAACTAACTTCTTAACCAACTGGCAGTCAGAACAGTCTGCCTGAACAATAAAAAGAATGCTAAGCCCAATAGCAATATAACAAGCAACTGCGACACAGAATCAGGAACAAGGAGATAATATTACGACACTAAGTAGGGACCATCAGCAGATCCTCCACAAAAGTCACAAAACCCCCATACTACTGAATCTAAGTTCAGCATTAGAAAATCCCCGACTGTGATAGTACACAGATATCAGTACAAGTTAGGTCAGAAGCTACAGCTTAGGACCTGAGTTGCTCAGAGTGTCTATGCAACACACAACCTCAGTGCAACGTCGAAAATCACTAAGTCTATACAATGTTCTGTGAGCAGAGTCTCCAGAACTAACAAGAATAATGAGACAAGAGACTATCTTCCAACAAGTTCCAATAAGGAAGGGTTAGGCACGCCTTGTCAAGAATACGTCCAACCACCAAGCGAGTCTAGACCAGACTGAATACTTCAGGCGAAGTGAGGACACCCCCCCTCGATCACGTGATAGCTCAGTGAACAGTCGCTGCCCAGCAACAGAAGCCGGCAGAATAACGAGCAAAGAGCGATAATTACAGTAGTTAGACAATCAAGACTTGAACTGAGCATATAATATGTGTGTTACATCCTACCTAACAACATAACTAAGTCAAATAATAATATAAAGCACTATATTTACGATTTAGCTATTATCACAAATATAAGCAATATAAAATTATATGAAAAGGTAACATACATGTAATATATATACATATTATGTACATAATATACATAGTAACCCATTCAGGGGTTGCAACACACACGCACAATAAGGAGTAAAACAACAGTCAAGGACCAGGTGATCAGGCTGAGGAAGGAAGGAGGGGAGGTCACAAAAAACGACCACGAAGTATGTGAGGAACTCAAGATGAGATTCAAAGAAGTGTTCACAGAGGAGACAGAAGGGCCTCCAGAAAGGAAGAGATGTGGGGTACACCATCAAGTGTTGGACACAATACATACAACCGAGGAAGAAGTGAAGAGGCTGTTAAGCGAGATAGATACCTCAAAGGCGATAGGACCAGATAACATCTCTCCATGAGTCCTGAGAGAGGGAGCAGAGGCACTTTGTGTAACAACAGTCTTCAACATGTCTGTCGAAACATGGCGACTACCATTATTGTGGAAGACGGCAAATGTAGTCCCAATTTTTAAAAAAGGAGACAGACACGAAGCATTAAACTACAGACCAGTGTCACTGACGTGTATATGCAAGGTCATGCAGAAATTTATCAGAAGAGTGGTAGAGCACCTAGAAAGGAATGAGCTTATCAACGACAGCCAACATGGTTTCAGGGATGGGAAATCCTGTGTCACAAACCTACTGGAGTTCTATAACAGGGTGACGGCTGTAGAACAAGAGAGAGAAGGGTGGGTGGACTGCATTTTCTTGGACTGTAAGAAGGCGTTTGACATAGTTCCACTCAAGAGATAAGTGCAGAAGCTGGAGACCAGGCAGGATAACAGGGCAGTAACCACAATGGATCAGAGAATACCTGTCAGGTAGACGACAGCGAGTCATGGCGTAGAATTAGGTTGGATATGATCTAGGTGTATAAATGGAAAACAGGAATAAATAAAGGGGATGTAAATAGCGTGCTGAAAATTTCCAGCCAAGACAGGACTCGCAGCAATGGTTTCAAGTTGGAAAAATTCAGATTCAGAAAGGATATAGGAAAGCACTGGTTTGGTAATAGAATTGTAGATGAGTGGAACAAACTCCCGAGTACAGTTATTCAGGCTAAAACGTTGTGTAGTTTTAAAAATAGGTTAGATAAATACATGGTGTAGGTGGGTGTGAGTTGGACCTGACTAGCTTGTGCTGCTGGGTCTGGAACAGTGCTCCATCCTTGAGTGAAGATGATCAGACTGGGTGGGTCATTGGGCTAATACGGGGGGGGGGTCATTGGTCTAATCTAGGGGGGGACATGGACCTGCTCCACATGGGTCAGTAGGCCTGTTGCAGTGTTCCTTCTTTCTTATGTTCTTATGGTAAGTAACGAGGTGTCAGAGTGAGCGCCTGTAATGAGCAGGTTGCCACAGGGATCAGTCCTAGGTCCGGTGCTGTTTCTGGTATTTGTGAACGACATGACGGAAGGAATAGATTCTGAAGTATTCCTGTTTGCAGATAATGTGAAGTTGATGAGAAGAATTAAATCGAACGAGGACCAGGCAGAACTACAGAGGGATCTGGACAGACTGAAGGCTTTGTTCAAAAACTGGCTCCTGGAGTTCAGCCCCACCAAGTGCAAAGTCATGAAGATTGGGGAAGGGCAAAGAAGACCACAAACTGATTACAGTCAAGAGGGCCAGAGCCTAGAAACCTCTCTCAAGGAAAAGGATCTCGGTGTGTGTATAACACCGGGCACATCTCTTGAGGCGCACATCAACCAAATAACTGTTGCAGCATACGGGCACCTGGAAAACCTAAGAACAGCATTCTGACATCTAAATAAGGACTCATTCAGGATCCTGAATACTGTGTACGTTAGACCCATATTGGAATATGCAGCACCAGTTTGGAACCCTCACCTAGCCAAGCATGTAAGGAAACTAGAGAAAGTGCAAAGGTTTGCAACAAGGCTAGTCCCGGAGCTAAAGAGTATGTCTTATGAGGAGAGGTTAAGGGAAATCGACCTGACGACACTGGAAGACAGGAGAGAAAGGGGGGATATGGTAACGACATATAAAATACTGAGAGGTATAGACAAGGTGGACAGACAGGATGTTCCAGAGATGGGACACAGCAACAAGGGGTCATAGTTGAAAGCTGAAGACTCGTATGAGCCACAGGGATGTAAGGAAGTATTTCTTCAGTCGCAGAGTTGTCAGGAAGTGGAATAGCCTGGGTAGTGATGTAGTGGATGCAGGATCCATACATAGCTACTCAGTCACTCTTCCCGCTCACAGAGCGGGAAGAGTGACTGAGTAGCGGCCGGTTGAAGAGGTGGGGCCAGGCTCTGCGACTAGACCCCCACAACCGCAACTAGGTGAGTACAACTAGGTGAGCACACACTGCAAGGACTGCAAAGAGACCTGGACAGGCTGGACATG